>NW_024097200.1:332500-390000 GCF_016545835.1 Crotalus tigris
GATATTGCCCCCCAGGGGGCAATTTCATTTTTCAGGGGGGCAATGGAACAAAAAGGGGTGACGTGGGGGCGAAGGAATGAAAAGGGGGCGATATGGGGGCGATGGAGCGAGAAGTTTTGGGGATACTTTTGAGACTTTTTCGTACAGCGAATCACTGCATATCTGTCGTACAAAAACATCAGATCGCTCGCTATTAGTGGATTGAATTGTGTTTTCAAATGTTCCTCCAGCTAGCTTCAGTACAAAACACATGTGAAGATGCATTGCTTATCTTCATGCGCGTTGTGCAGCCGCCTCTACCCATACAGTGGCGCGCCATTGGCCAGAATATGGGAGATATGGGGAAAAGACTGGAAATAAATTATTTGCATCGATATGTCCTGATGACAATTTTAAAGAAAACAAAAAAAAAGTGTTTGCATAAATTGAAGAATTATTTCCCATGTTGTGATTGAGAGGTTATGTTGGGGGAGGGGGGCGATGACAACTTCCTCATTGGCTCAAGGGGGCGATTCGTTCAAAAAGGTTAAGAACCACTGGTCTAAGCAACCAAAGTCCAAAAGTACTACTTGAAGTTGACTGTAAACAATGGGTTTGGAACTGGGTAAGAACAGTGATTGTCTCTCTTCTATTTGGAAATTGATTTCCTGGAAGGAAAAAAAAAACCCAAGAAGCAAAAAACCTCCAAAAGTGAAAAGGAGGGGGACCTTTGCCCCACCCTCCTGCAGACGGAAGCGGCGAATTAAACCTTTCAGGGGGAACAGAAATATATTGCAATGAAAAGAATATAAGACTTAATTTGGATAAGTTTGAAATCGGTGGAATCTGTTAAGATTTTCCTTTTATATCAGAACCCCGAAACTGAGTCATAAGTAGCTCTGGGGAGGTCCGTTGGTCATTAAGGTCATAAAGTCAGGGACTACCTATACACACAACTGCTTGTAAGGAGGAGAGCTGTGTATATAAAGTTCAAATCTGTTTGTGTCAAGGAGAGCTTTGTATACGAACTTCAAACCTACAAGCAACACACAGGGCCATTAAGTGGCTGGTCGTTAAGTCTGAGGACTACCTGAACACTCAACTGCTTGTTCCAAGGACAGCTTTGTATACAAACTTCAAGCCCACATACAACACACAGTCCCCACTGCACAAAACGCACCCCATAGTAAGCCATGTTAATGGGCACACGCACCCGTGTCTTAAGTGCCTGAAACTCCTCTTCTGCGTATCTGAATGCTCCAAACAAACCCTCTTTATCACAGGGCGATGTAAAATAATTATTTCCGATAGAAACAAGGCAAAACAGGGGTCTCTTCTGTTCCTTGCACAACAGCACAATCACAACTGTCAAGTGTTCCTTTTTTTTCTTTTTGTTCGTCTTACATGTTCCTATTGTGTTCCAATTCCACCTTGTCCCAAAGGTGCTTTTTTTTTTCAAGAGGCAACTGGACTTTCTCGTTTTTTCTTTGAAGACATTTCGCTTCTTCAGTTCTCACTGGATGGTGGGGAAGGGAAGGATTTACACTCCTTGCAGACCACTGGTCATTTGCATTCTTTTAGACAGTCCTTGAGGCCACCTGGAAATTTATCTGTGTCCTCAGGGTCACCTGAGTGGTGCAGGTGGGTGTGGAGCCTGCAGCCAAGAAGGCTCCACACACAATCCTCCAAGGGGCCTCAACGACCCTCTAAAACAGAAATGTCAAACTCAATTTCACTGAGGGCCGCATCAGCATTGCCGTTGCTCTTGGGGGGGGGAGGTGGGTGTGGCCAGAGTGTGTGCAACCTACTGGGTGGGCATGGATGGAGTGGGTGTGGCCTACTGGGTGGGCGTAGCCCGTTCTACATCATTCGCGTCAAGGGTGCCTGTGGGGGCCTGGACAGGAGTGGGACAGATCTGATGGTCTCTGGCAGAAGATGGTGGGACCAGGGCAAGTGCCAAGGCATGGTCCACCGGGGCAAGTGCCAAGATGGCCACCACAAAATTGTACATTGGCTCCCAGCTGGCCTGGGCCAGGGCCAAGGCAGCGGAGGCAATTCCCTCACTGTTTCCAGGATGGCTTCATGGGCCACATGAAACCACTTCGCAGGCCGCATCTGGCCCCCGGGCCTTGTGTTTGACATGTCTGCTCTAAAAGAATGCAAATGACCAGCTACCTGCAAGGAGTATCAATCCTTCCATTCCCCACCATCCAGTCAGAGCTGCAGAAGCTTCTTGGATGAGAAGCGAAACCTCTTCAAAGAAAAAAAAAAAGGAAGTCCAGTTGCATCCTGAAAAAAAAAAAAAAAAGCATCTTTGGGACAACCATGACCTGGATGATTGTACATCTCCATAGACCAGTGGTTCTCCACCTGTGGGTCGGGATCTCATTTGGGGTCGAACGACCATTTCACGGGGGTCGCCAAACAAGGCTGTCCGCCATTTCCCCCCCCCTTTTCTTTGGCCACGCCCCTGGCACCCGGTGATGTATAAGTGGTTGGGGGTCACCACAACATGGGGAACTGTATTATGGGGTCGCGGCATTAGAAAGGTTGAGAACCACTGCCCTAGACCAATTCCAGCTTGTTTCTGCAAAAAAAAAAAAAAAAGGCCTGGCTACTTCAAGGCAAAAATCTGGATATTCTTTCTCCTATCTGATCGTACCACAGATACCCCACGACAATTAGAACCCGAATAATTGTGCTGAGCAAGGCAACTGAGCAGTGAATCGCAGCTGATTTTACGATATTTTTTTTTTCCAGAGCTGTTAAATGAATCCTGCTTCCTCCGGTGATTTGGCTTGTCGGAAGTTGGCTGGGAAGAGGATCACATGATCCCAGGAGGCTGCAACCAATCGTAAATTCATGCAGATTGACAAGCACTCAAATTTTGATCACGTTAACTTGTGTGGATGCTGTAAATATGATAACCGGTCATAAGTCATTTTTCTTCCAGTGTTGTTGTAATTTCAGTCGCTAAACGAACAATTGCTAAGTCAAGGACTACCATTTTTTTTTTTTTTAGTCTCCTGTCTAAAAAACAAAAGTAAGTGGTGAATTTGGGATAATTGGTGTCAATCAAACTGACACTAGGTAGAGGCCATAATTGCACTTAGAACTAACTAACTTTCTTTCAGAGAGAGAACAGCAAACAAGAATTCTAACAAGGAAGTCACAAAAGAACAGAACAGAGTTGGAAGGGACCTTGGAGGTCATCTAGTCCAACCCCCTGCTCAGGCAGGAACCCCTAGACCATTTCAGACAAATGGCTGTCCACTCTCTTCTTAAAAACTTCCAGCGTTGGAGCATTCACAACTTCTGGAGGCAGGTTTTTCTACTGGTTAATTGTTCCATGCATGTTCTATGTACATTTTCTACAAAAACATACATTTGCAAATCGTTAAAACTTTTGAAGGTTGGGTTTTTGTGAACCTGGATTGGGATTTAAGAGAGGAGGCTGTGTAAATATTTAAAACGATAAGCTGGGATGTCCGCAGGTGCTTCTCAGAAAAGTCAAGATAATAATGGGAGCATAACCGATATAAAACCAGAAGAAGCTTCAGTGGGATATTCACACTGGAAATAAGGAGAAATTTCCTGACAGCGAG
Source organism: Crotalus tigris (assembly GCF_016545835.1). Classification (NCBI taxonomy): domain Eukaryota; kingdom Metazoa; phylum Chordata; class Lepidosauria; order Squamata; family Viperidae; genus Crotalus; species Crotalus tigris. The sequence continues at coordinate 336,085 of NW_024097200.1, forward strand.
AACAATTAATCAGTGGAACTACTTGCCTCCAGAAGTTGTGGGTGCTCCAATAATGGAGATTTTTTAAAAAAGAGCAGCCATTTGTCTAGAATGATATGAGGTCTCTTGTTTGAGCAGGGGGTTGGACTAGATGACCTGCAAGGTCACCTTCAGTTCTAAAATTCTATGAATCTTCATAGTTGCCGTCTTGACTTTTTGACCAACCGGTGTGGACATCTGCTCGATCAGGCCATCCAGATGTCTCCCAAAAGCAAGGTACCAAAACAGCTGGAGAAGACAGCCTGACGTCAGCTGATTAGAGTCCAAAGTCTACTATTTCTTCTTTTCTTGTATCATGGCTGACAGCTACCAAATTTCAGGGCAGAGCAAGACATATCTCAGGCTCAGGAGAGTCTTTGCACAAGCTTTTACAAGGGATAAAAGATACCGTCCCAATCTCCGGTCTATCACCTGGTGGCCCTCCATCACCTTTGCTTGATGTTGTAAGTACCTGGTAGATGGATGCATATCACTCAAAAATCCCAGGGCTGTAAAATTAGACTGAGAAGTTTAGAATAGAATAGAATAGAATAGAATAGAATAGAATAGAATAAAATAGGACTAGACTAGACTAGACTAGACTAGACTAGGAATAGAATAGAATGGAATGGAATAGAATAGGACTAGACTAGGAATAGAATAGAATAGAATAGGACTAGACTGGATTAGACTAGGAATAGAATAGAATAGGAATAGAATAGAATAGTTGGAAGGGACCTTGGAGGTCATCTAGTCCAACCCCTGCTCAGGCAGGAAACTCTATACCACTTCAAACAAATGGCTGTCCAGTCTCTTCTTGAAAACCTCCAGTGATGGAGCATCCATAACTTCTGGAGTCAGGTTGTTCCATGGATTGTTCTGGCAGGAAATTTCTCCTTAGTTCCAGGTTGCTTCTCTCCTTGATTAGTTTCCATCCACTGCTTCTTGTCCTGCCTTCTGGTGCTTCGGTTAATAGGTTGACCCCCCTCTTCTTTGTGGCAGCCTGAGATATTGTCCCCCCTCGTCCTTCTCTTCCTTAAACTAGACATACCCAGTTCCAGCAACTGTTCTTTATCATGTTTTAGCCTCCAGTCCCCTGATCATCTTTGTTGCTCTTCTCAGCACTGTTTCTAGAGTCTCAACATCTTTTTTACAATGTGGTTACTAAAACTGGATGCCGTTATTCTAGGTGTGACCTTACTAAGGCTTTATAGAGTGGTATTAGTACCTCATGTGATCTTGACTCAATCCCTTTGTTAATGCAACTTACTGTAGGATTGAATTGGGTTTTTATCACGTTCCAACTCCTTCAAGTCCATTTCTGAATTTTTTAAGCGCTCGCATTTGGTGTGCATGATCTTACCAGAGGCATTTGTCTGTATTTACGTGTCTTTTATTAACCATTTTCTTGAATGTATAACGTTTTCAGTTATTTCCATTTGGGCTCTAACTGGAGAAGACGCTGACAAGATCCTGGGAATTGTAGACAATCCCAAATTGCTCAGGAATTTGAATCCAACTCAAACTGGACTGAGTTGCGATCTGAATTTGAACACACACACACATACACACAAATCCTAAGCACAACCCTGTGGACATTTCCTTACCTAAATCACCTTCAGGGCAATTTTAAACCAGGGGCTTCTATATTTGCCTTGCAAAAAATGGTCCAGAAAAATTCTTCCTCCGTGTTTACTTCTTCAAGGAAGCTCCATTAATTGGACGACATTGTATTTTTCGTGTTGGAATTGGCCATTCCCTGCTCAACATCGTAACCTTTGAGATAGCCCTGCTCAGTCCTAGGCCAATGGAGAAATAAAAACTCTTAACACTCATTTAGATTATTGTTTGACTTCAGATGTTGGCTTATCTGTGAGTAAATCCCAAAGAAGTAAATAGAAAACAGCTACTGGATCACTTTTTATTTTCATCTCTGTTCAGACAGAAGGGGTGGGCCTTAAGCCTTCAGCCCAGTGGATGTTGAACCAGCAACTCCCATCAACTCCAGCCAGGATGGCTAATAATCAACCCCGTTATTAGCCATCCCGGTTGGAGTTGATGGGAGAGATGCCACAACATCTGGAAGGCTGCCAACTCCTAGTCCAGGGGTAGGCAACTTTGGCTGTTTTATGACTCATGGACTTCAACTCCCAGAATTCCTGAGTCAGCTATGCTGACTAAGGAATTCTGGGAGTTGAAGTCCATGAGTCCTAAAAGAGCCCAGGTTGCCTACCCCTGTCCTAGTCCTTTCCAATCCTTCTCCCATACAATCTAATCCCTACAATTCCAAGGTCCTTCCATACTTCCAAAAACTCAACCGACAGCAAGCCACATGCACAGAAGACAGGCGAAATATCCTGTAAAACAATAAAAATAATAATAATAATGGGGAAATCGCAGGTTCCCTTAAGATGCTTCTGCAGGGCTGGGTTTCCAAACATACCGTGATGCCTTTTCTGTGAACGTATCTCTGCTTTGCGCATACAAAGTCCTAACTATGTCTATGGAGATTCCAAGTCATCCAGATCGTGGCTGTCCCAAAGGTGCTTTTGCAAAAGGTGACTGGACTTTGTTTTTTCTTTGAAGACTTTTCGTTTCTCCTCCAAGAAGCTTCTTCAGCTGAAGCGCAAACGGTTCTTGCAGTCTGCCATGTTTTCTGGAAATCTGTTCCTCCTCCCGCACCATTGGAAGGGGGTTCATCCCAAAGTGCGCAGCTAGATGTCGGTGGAGATTCTCAGTCATCTAGATCAGGTGCTTTTGCAAAACTTTCTTGCTTTTTCTTTGAAGACGTTTCGCTTCTCATCCCAGAAGCTTCTTCAGCTCCGAAGGGATGGTGGGAAAGGGAAGGATTTATATTCCTCGCAGAGCTGGTCATTGGTACTCTCTCTGAGTCGTTGAGGCCACCTGGAGTGCAAATGGGTATGAAGCCTTCAGCCTGAGGCCAAGAAGGCTCCACATCCATTTGCACCACTCAGGTGACCCTGAGGACAAAGATAAACCTCCAAGTGGCCTCAACGACTCTCTCAAAAGATGCAAATGACCAGCTGTCTGCAAGGAGTATAAATCCTTCCCTTCCCCACCATCCAGTCAGAACCTGAAGAAGCTTCTGGGATGAGAAGCGAAACGTCTTCCAAGGCAAAACAAGAAAGTCCAGTTGCTCCCTGAAAAAAAGCAAAATCCTAACTTATAATCCCTGGCATTTCCCACCAGGTGGGTTTCCTCCAGTGAGGAAATCCCCTTTCTCTGTATCCGCCATTCCCCTCCCAAAAACGGTCCTTTTCCGATGGATGATGCAGTCCTGGCTAAACAGAGCAGCTTCAGAAATGGTCTGGGCTCTTTTGCCGTTGATCCAAGCGACTTTTTAACAGTTCCAATTTGTCCCCACCGTTGTTTTGCTGCTTATTCACAAGGCGTTAAAAGATAAAAACAATTCTGAAAATGCGTACAGTGGATTGTGAAGTCTTCTCTCTCTCTCTCTCTTCTTGTAATGTTCAACGATTGCACATGAATGGACCAGCACACACAGGAGGGCCTCCTCATAAAAGAGAGGTGATACTTTCCTGTTTGCAACTGCTCCTTCAGCTGGCTTCTGCTGTTAACTTTTCTTTGCCTATAGTTAAATCCCTTTCTGTAACTTCCTGGATTGGCATAACATTTTGGTGAGAAGCTGTGCCAAGAATCCTACCGCAATTTCCCGCAGTGTTGAACAACAGGTGGAGGCTGGACCAAAATTGTTAATATTCAAAGAGATGTAGGTAAGAAAAAAGATTTTCGGATCCTATTTTTAAGGGAGGGAGGGATCTGTGTGTCCCCAAACTGAGTCCAGACTTGATGGCTAAGCTCCTCATTCCAGGCCTCTCCCACTAAATCACTTTTGTCAATGTTTTTATTCCCACCGGATAGTCCTCCTCATGTTTATTGTGCTGGAAAGAAAGGCAGTACCGAAAGCTCAAGGAAAAACCATGCATCTTGTTTTAAGGTTTGCATGTTGTGACTCGGCTGGTTAAAGCCTGCATCCTTTCCTGTTTTTTTTTTTTGCTTGTTCTAGGAAATCTTAGTGTGTTTGCAACTTCTATCCCATCCAGATACAAAAGGAGAGAGGGTGATTGTCCAGTGCCGTAAAAACAATCAAAGCCCTAATTGCATTTTGACGCTGATGGTTGAAGGACATTCTTTATTTCTGGGGAATTGTAGGATGCAGAGAGAGAGAATCCTTCGAAAGGAAAGCTTGGATCAATGTTCTATTTCACATTATTTGCCGGAGGGGGTTTCAGCAGGAGCCCCCCCCAATTTGACGGTTAAGGAGGGATCGACTTTCCGTGTCTGTGGGAACAGGCCTAGGCAAACCATCTCTGAAAGCAGAAGAAGGCTTAAGCCAGTGTTTCTCAACCTTGACAATTTTAAGGCACGTGGACTTCAACTCCCAGAATTCCACAGCCAGCATTGCTGGCTGTGGAATTCTGGGAGTTGAAGTCCACATGCCTTAAAATTGTCAAGGTTGAGAAACACTGGCCCTTAAGCTGTTCGGGACAGAGCGATGCATGAGGCAAACATCTCTTTTTACAATTATCTGGCACGAAAAATGTGCTTTCCAGGTTGGCGTTGCTATGCCGGTTTCCGACTTGCAGCAACTGCAGGAAAAGCCTTGCTGTGTCAACGTCCAGATCTCCGTTTTCTCGACTAGATGCAGAATCTCTCTGGAAACTCAAGGGCTCAAGTGCCTTTCCTGGAAGGACTCCTTCGTTTGCAAACTTTGTGGTGATGGGATGGAGTCTCACAAGCTGACTTTGCCTCTGGCGATGGAGAAACGGCAAGTTGCTCCTTCTGGGACAGAAGACGAGATGTTTACAAGATCGGAAGGCCAGGAAAGGAACGTATATGGTGGTTGGGGGGTTTCTTATCAGGTGGAGGGTTTTCTTCAACTACGTCTGTCTCTCCATCCTGATTCATGACATACTAGGAGTTGGAGAGAGAGGGGGAGAAAGTTAGGCGGAGTTAATATTTCCAGACCACAAGCTACTACTATGTTTCCCTGATGATGATGATGACAATAATAATAATAATAATAATAATAATAATAATGATGATGTTGGAAGGGACCTTGGAGGTCATCTAGTCCAACCCCCTGCTCAGGAAGGAAACCCTACACCATTTAAGACAAATGGCTGTCAGTCTCTTCTTAAAAACCTCCACTATTGGAGCATTCACAGCTTCTGGAGGCAGGTTGTTCCACTGGTTAATTAATAATAATGATAATAAAGTTGGAAGGGACCTTGGAGGTCATCTAGTCCAACCCCCTGCTCAGGCAGGAAACCCTACGTCATTTCGGACAGATGGCTATCCAGTCTCTTCTTAAAAACCTCCAGTGTTGGAGCATTCACCGCTTCTGGAGGCAGGTTGTTCCACTGGTTAATTCTTCTATCTGTCAGGAAGTTTCTCCTTAGTTCTAGATTGCTTCTCTCCTTGCTCAGTTTCCACCCGTTGCTTCTTGTCCTGCCTTCAGGGGCTTTGGAGAATAGCTTGACTCCCTCTTCTTTGGGGCAGCCCCTGAGATACTGGAATCCTGCTATCATGTCCCCCCTCGTCCTTCTCTTCATTAAACTAGACATACCCAATTCCAGCAACCGTTCTTTATATGCTTTAACCTCCAGTCCCCTAACCATCTTTGTTGCTCTTCTCTGTACTCTTTCTAGAGTCTCAACATCTTTTTTACATCGTGGTGACTAAACCTGGATGCAGTATTCCAAGTGTGGCCTTACCAAGACCTTGTAAAGTGGTATTAATACTTTACGTGATCTTGATTCTATCCCTCTGTTAATGCAGCCCAGCACTGTGTTGGCTTTTTTGGCAGCTGCAGCACGCTGCTGGCTCATATTTAAGTGATTGTCCACTAAGACTCCGAGATCCCTCACTGTTACTACTATTGAGCAAGGTACCCCCTATACTATACCTGTACATTTGGTTATTATACTATACCTGTACATTTGGTTTTTCTTGCCTAAATGTAGAACCTTCTTGCCTAAATATAGATCCTGTCTTATATATATATATATATATATATATATATATATATATATATATATATATATATATTGCCTCCAAAAGAGGCACCTGGTCTTATTTTCAGGGGATGTCTTACCTGCTTACCTTAGGACCCCCGCAGCCCGACACCTGTCACGCCGCTGTGTGATTTCTTCTGTGGCCGCTTGCGGCAGCATGCCACATGCTGGTGCCTCCACTCGGGGCAGGAGGCTGTGTGATGTGTTGTGCCGTGGCATGCGTGCACTGTGGCACCACAGCAACGAACCGCACGTGGCCTCCTGCCACAAGTAGCGGCACCAGTGCAATCGGCATTAGCCACGCAGCCTCCTGCTGCGGGCGGTGGCACCGGAGCAATGCGCCACGTGGCGTGCAGCCACGAGCGGCTGCAGAACTCAACCAGCAGCACAACAGGTGTTGGGTGTGGGAGGCCTGGCTGCAGCGGTCCTAAGGTAAGTGGGTGCAGGGCACGTGGAGCAGCCCCCAACCCCCAACCTCCCCTTGCTTGATTTTTACCTGTGCGCCTTGCCCCAAAACTAGGGCTTACTTTGGGGGCAGGGCTTATATTAGTGGCATGCATGAAAATCAAGCTAGGGCTTATTTGGGGGGGAAACGCGGTATGTTTTTAGAGAGCTTAACACTGTAAACCAGTGGTTCTCCGCCTGTGGGTCGGGACCCCATTTGGGGTCGAACGACCATTTCACGGGGGTCGCCAAACAACGCAGTCCACCATTTTCCCCCCCTTTTCCTTGGCTGTGCTACTCCCTTTTATTCTATTGGCTTTTGAAAGCCAATAGAAGACACTCTCTTGAATAGGGTCTAATTTTATTGGCTTTCCAAAGCCAATAGGAATTGTCCAGGCTGTCTCTGCCCTGCTGAGCCCGCCAAAAGTCCCGTTCTGCAAACGGTGCTGCACCAGTTGACTAGTCCTCGACTTACGACCGGTTGAGTAGTCCTCAACTTACAACCAGTTGAGGGTCGCGGCATTAAAAAAGTTGAGAACCACTGCTGTAAACAATCGGCAAAACAGAGCACAGCTAATCCTCAATTTACAATCTTTATTTAGCAACCGTTGGAAGTTAGAACAATTAATCAGTGGAAGGACTTGCCTCCAGAAGTTGTGGGTGATCCAACACTGGAGGTTTTTAAGGAAAGATTGGACAACCATTTGTCTGAAATGGTTTGCTGGAGCAGGAGACCCCAGACCATTTCAGACAAATGGCTGTCCAGTCTCTTCTTGAAAACCTCCAGTGTTGGAGCATCCACAACTTCTAGAGGCAGGTTGTTCCATGGATTAATTGTTCTAACTGTCAGGAAGTTTCTCCTTAGTTCCAGGTTGCTTCTCTCCTTGGTTAGTTTCCATCCATTGCTTCTTGTCCTGCTTTCTGGTGCTTTGGAGAATAGCTTGACTCCCTCTTTTTGGGGGCAACCCCTGAGATATTGGAACACTGCTATCATGTCAAAAATAGATCATGCCAGACAAATCTTATTGCATTCTTTGACCAAGTGACAAAATTAGTGGATCAGAGGAAGACTGTGGACATAATTTACTTGGACTTCAGTAAGGCATTTAATAAAGTAGATCACAACTTACTACTTGATAAGATAGAAAAATGTGGGGTAGACAGAATCACCACCAGATGGATCCGTAGCTGGCTGACCAGCTGTACTCAGCGAATGGTCCTCAATGGAACTGCATCTACATGGAGGGAAGTGTGTAGTGGGGTGCCCCAGGGCTCTGTTCTGGGCCCAGTGCTCTTCAACATCTTCATCAACGATTTGGATGAAGGGATAGATGGGGAACTCATCAAATTTGCAGACGACACCAAGCTGGCAGGAATAGCCAACACTCCAGAAGACAGGCTTAAGATACAGAAGGAGCCGAGGTGGCGCAGCAGTTAGAGTGCAGTACTGCAGGCCACTTTAGCTGACTGTGTTCAGCAGGTAAGCGGTTCAAAACTCACCGGCTCAAGATTGACTCAGCCTTCCATCCTTGCGGGGTAGGTAAAATGAGGACCCAGATTGTTGGGGGCAACGTAAATATATATATACATTGCTTACTGGTGTACACCGCTTAGAGAGTGCTTGCACTTAAAGCGGAATATAAGTCTCATAAATAAAAATAATAAAATAAAAAAATAGATCTGGACAGATTTGAACACTGGGCACTATCTAACAAAATGAAATTCAATGGTGAAAAAAGCAAGGTTCTACATTTAGGCAAGAAAAAACAAATGCACAAGTACAGCATAGGTGGCACCTTGCTCAATAGTAGTAACTGTGAGAGGGACCTCGGAGTCCTAGTAGACAATCCCCTAAATAGGAGCCAGCCGTGTGCTGTAGCTGCCAAAAAAGCCAACACAGTGCTAGGCTGCATTAACAGAGGGATGGAATCAAGATCACATGAAGTGTTAATACCACTTTACAAGGCTGTCAGAATCCAATCATATTTCATCTTTAATTATCAAATATAGAAACTCCCAATTCTGCCTTCTTTGGATTCTGCCATAAGAGGGAGAGAAGGGGGAGAACAAAGGGGCTTTATGGCCCTCACTTCCTTCAGTAGACTTCAAAGAGCTGAATGCTGAATGTGTGTTTATTGTAACCTATTGTAACCTCAAAGCGTTAACACCAGAGAACATTAGCATTAACAAAGAAGAGTATTTGCCTTTCATGTAGTTATCTGAAGTCTCCATCCAGACGGAAGAAAGAAGAAACGGGGTGGAATTGTGATACTTGAAACTATCACTGGGAAGGGGGGTTGATTGGGTGGGACTACTGGGGAACCCCTTAAAACCTTGAATGGGAGAGCTTGGACCCCAAGTCCTGTCTAGCATGCCTGCAACCATTTTCTCTTAATAAAGGATTCCTGTTGGAAGAACTATTCCAAGAGTTCTGTCTTCTTAAGATGCAAAGTGGGGTGGGTCCTTACATTAGACAGGACTTGCAAAATTAATCCACCTGGAAGGTAGACCCTTGCCGGGGGATTTTGCAAAAATTTACCATGTCAGACAACGAAGCAAGAGAGGGAGAAAACTCCCTGGAAAGAGAGCCGCTGACCCAGTTGGAACCTTGCCAGATGTTGGGATCCGAGAGGCCAGATTTCTCAGAAGAAGAAGTGGTGGAGACACAGGACCACAAGCCTCGCTGGTCGATGGGCGTTGGAAAGAAAAGCGAGTGGGGAAAGGAATCAAGAAAAGTGACCCTGAGACGGGGGACCAAGCAACCAGAATGGAAGCAGGAGATGGAGAAATCCCTGCACGCAAGTGAAGAGGGAGGAAGCTGTATGCCGTACTCAGACTGGATCCTAGAGAGAGCTATTGACCTGATGAAGAGAACTCTCAGCTCCCTAGGAGAGGAGATTCCTGAGCCCTACGCCCGCCCCAGTTCCTGGAGCCACAAAGGGAGAGACACCGAGGGGGACGTGGAACCTGCAACCCCAGGGACATTTACTGATCCAGGAGCTCCCACCCCCTACCGGACCCAAGATGGAAATCTGGACGGAAGACACTACCACCCACAATGGAGGCACCGATCCATTCCAAGACGTCCACCGTTGGAGGTGAAATTCAAAGGGGAGCCAACACGCTTGGGGTTTTTCCTAACCCAAGTCCTCAGCTACATGGAGGAATATGGGCAGGACATCCCCAGCGACAAAGCCCGCATCCGGATCGTGCAATCTGCCCTGGATGGACCAGCTGCAGATTGGGTGGTGAACCTGCATGACTCCAATGCCCCAGAACTCAGTAACTTCAACCGTTTCATGTCCTCGTTGAGAAGACGATTTGAAGACCCCCTGGCTGATCGCAAAGCCCGTGAAAGAATAACAACGATGAGGCAGGGCAAACGCCCAGTGGCTGAGTATACACAAGAATTCCGAGCCATTGCCAGCAAACTGAATTGGCCAGAAGACATCCTCCTTGGCCGTTTCAAAGACGGACTAAACTATGATCTATATGATGCTTGCCTGCCCCGAGGAGACCCACATCGACTTGAGGAATGGTACGTCTTGGCAGAGGAAGCAGAGATCGACATATTGAAGAGGCATCGCCGAGGAAAACAATGGAGCCGCCCCCCGCCTGAGCTGACACACCAACCGGTGAAATCATCGGATACAGCCAAGAAGCAGATGGGGTGTTTCAAGTGCGGAAGAGAAGGGCATCGAGCTGTAGAATGCCGCTCAAAGGCCCCCCAGCACAACCCAGACAGATCCCCAATCAACAAACCCAGAGGGTATTCAGCTAAGCCAAAAGAAACAGCCATGAAAATGATGGAAATTGCAGAAAACCCCACCTCTGCTCACCAAGGGGAAAGAACTCCAGCCTACACCACAGGGACGGTGGATGCCTCAGATGACAGCTCGGAAGGCGAACCCCTGGTAAGTGGACGCATCACACCCATCTTCAAAACAGTGACTATATTAATCCCCCCCATGCCCGAAGCTGTGAAGGTGAAAGCCTTAATAGACTCTGGCTGCACCCGCTGCCTCATTAGCCCAACACTAGTGGGGAATCTGGGCATCCCATCCAGGAGACTGGAACAACCAATCTCATTTGGCCAGCTAGATGGATCCATAGCAGGGGGGGTGCCAGCTACCCTAGCCACTCTGCCAATACACCTCTCCCTGGGCAACCATGAAGAGGACTTAACGTTTGTGGTGACCCCAGGTATGGAATGCCCAATGATTCTAGGGATGGAATGGTTGAAAAAATGGAACCCCTGGGTAAATTGGAGGACGACAGAAATCAAATTCCCGAAGGGGGACCCTATGGACTTAAAACCCCAAGGGAGGCTACCAGAATCAAGAATAGAAAAAGCATCCATAGGAGAGGAAAAAAGATTAACAGAAATACCAGAGGAATATAGGGACCTTGCTGAAGTCTTCAGTGAGGAGAGGGCGAATGAGCTTCCCCCCCACCGACCCACAGACTGTACCATTGAATTCAAGCCTGGGGCAAAACTCCCGAAGCCCAGATTATACTCCATGAGCCCAAAGGAGAAGGAGGAAATGGAAAGATTTATAAAAAAAAACCTGGAGAGAGGTTTCATTGAACCAGCTAAGCCTAAAGTGGCTGCCCCGGTCCTTTTTAGAGAGAAGAAGGATGGCTCTTTACGTTTATGCGTGGATTATAGGGCCCTGAATACAATCAGTGAAAGCAACCTATACCCGCTGCCCCTCATGAAAGACATGCTGTCACACCTATCGAAAGGGAAAATTTTTTCTAAACTAGACCTAAGGGAAGCTTACTATCGCGTGAGAATCAAGGAAGGGGACGAATGGAAGACTGCATTTAACTGCCCCATGGGGTGCTATCAATTCAAAGTCTTGCCATTTGGATTACAAGGGGGCCCTGCAGTCTTTATGCAACTAATCAATGACGTTCTAAGGGAGCACCTGTTTAAGGGGGTCCTTGTTTACTTGGACGACATTCTTATCTTTACCGAAACAAAAGAAGAACACGTCAAACTTGTCAGAGCGGTTTTAAAGAAGCTGCGAGCCGCTCACCTATATGCCAAACTCTCAAAATGCGAATTCCACCAGGAAAGGATAGACTACCTAGGCTATCGCATATCCCCACAGGGCATTGAAATGGACCCGGAGAAGGTCAGAGCAGTATAGAATGGGCACCACCCCGCACAAGAAAGCAACTACAAAGTTTCCTGGGCTTTGCAAATTTTTACCGCCAATTCATCCCCTCATTTGCACAGATAGCCTTGCCCCTCACCAACTTACTAAAAACGAAGGGAACATCCTCAGTAAAACCTAGCCAGCCACTAACATGGACAATGGAGTGCCAAGCAGCGTTTGAGAGACTAAAGAGACTTTTTTCTGCCGAACCAGTACTAAGGCACCCAGACATGGACAAGCCCTTCATAATACAGGCAGATGCAAGTGATGTGGCAGTGGGGGCTGTGCTATTACAAGAAAATGATGATGCAGTATTGCAACCCTGTGCATATACATCCAAGAAACTCACGGAAACAGAACAGCGCTGGCCCGTATGGGAGGAGGCTTATGGGATACGTTGGGCATTACTCACATGGCGACAGTTCCTGGAAGGCAACAAAATCCCCTTCCAGGTGTGGACTGATCACAAAAATTTGGAAGCCCTGAAAACTTCCAGGAAACTCAATCCCAAACAAGCCCGCTGGTCCCAGCATTTTCACCAATTCCAATTTAAGCTCAAACATTTACCAGGAAGAAAGAACTTCCTGGCAGATGCACTATCTCGCATGCCCCAATATAACAGCGCACGAACCACAGACTCTAGACCAATAATGGCAGAGTCACAACTGGCAGCACCAGTAACCACAAGAACCCAAGCCAAATTAAAACCACAACTGGACAGCCAAACTGGAATTGAATTCAGAAAAAGTTTGGAAACAGATGAATGGTTCCAGAAAAACAAAAATGTGTGCACAATGAGAGACGGGTTGCCTTGGATAGGGGAAAAGTTATATATACCAACAACTCAAAGAGTAACTTTCATGCACCTTTGCCATGACACAAAATCAGCAGGGCATTTTGGATTTGTAAAAACTTTACATTTAATTAAACGGCAATTTTGGTGGCCATCCATGAAAAAGGACATTGAAAGTTATATAGCCAGTTGTCCAAAATGTGCCACGGCAAAGAGGTTGCAAGGGAAAGTGCCAGGACTATTGCAAACAGTGGCAAGTCCCTCAGCCCCCTGGAGAGAAATAGCCATGGATTTTATAGTGGAATTGCCAGAAAGCAATGGGAATACTGTGGTCTGGACGGTCACGGACTTGTTTTCCAAACAGGTGCATTTTATCCCTTGCCAAAAGATTCCCACTGCAAAAGCCTTAGCAAAACTTTTCATCCAACACATTTACAGATTGCATGGGGCACCCCAACGCATCATCTCTGACAGGGGGGTGCAATTTACGTCTGCATTTTGGAAGGAATTTTTATCCCTCTTAGGAACCACTCAGGGACTGACATCTAGCCACCACCCTCAAGGAAATGGGGGGGCTGAAAAAATGAACTCAGTACTTAAGCAATATTTAAGATGTTTTCTTAGTTTCCAGCAGACCGAGTGGGCGGACTTACTCCCTTTTGCAGAAGTTGCCTACAATAATGCAGTCCACTCCAGCACAGGTTACACTCCTTTTCAAATAGCCACCGGTCAAAGTTTCAACCCCATGCCAGAATTAACCCCAAACGAACCAACGATCCCCTCGCTGAAAGAATGGATGGAAAAATTACAAAACACCTGGCCAATAGTCAGAAAAGCACTAGATGAAGCTAGGCAGGCTTACAAAACACAAGCCGATAAAAAAAGGGTTGAGCCTACACCATTCATTATAGGAGAAATGGTGTACTTATCTACAAAATACCTAAAGTCCCTACAGCCCTGTAAAAAACTTGGACCAAAATATATAGGACCTTTTCCAATTAAAAGAATCATAAATCCAGTAACAGTAGAATTAGAATTACCCAAAAATCTCAGGCAAATACACCCAATTTTTCATTGCAGCTTGCTGAAAAGAGAGCATCAGTCACCTCTACGGCCAAAAATCCCCCCCCCACACCTCCAATCATGGTGGAGGGTGAACAACACTTCGAAATAAAGGAAGTCCTTGACTCTAGGAGATATCATGGAGCAACTCAGTACCTAGTTGCCTGGAAACACCGCCCTCCCTCACAAAATGAGTGGGTCCATAAACGTCATGTCAGAGCCCCGAAGCTATTGAAGAAGTTTCACACAGAGTATCCTAACACGCCTGACTAAATTTTATACTTGTATTTTCTTTCAGGTGGATCTCTCTTATTTTTAAGAGGGGCCGGATGTCAGAATCCAATCATATTTCATCTTTAATTATCAAATATAGAAACTCCCAATTCTGCCTTCTTTGGATTATGCCATAAGAGGGAGAGAAGGGGGAGAACAAAAGGGCTTTATGGCCCTCACTTCCTTCAGTAGACTTCAAAGAGCTGAATGCTGAATGTGTGTTTAATGTAACCTATTGTAACCTCAAAGCGTTAACACCAGAGAACATTAGCATTAACAAAGAAGAGTATTTGCCTTTCATGTAGTTATCTGAAGTCTCCATCCAGACGGAAGAAAGAAGAAACGGGGTGGAATTGTGATACTTGAAACTATCATTGGGAAGGGGGGTTGATTGGGTGGGACTACTGGGGAACCCCTTAAAACCTTGAATGGGAGAGCTTGGACCCCAAGTCCTGTCTAGCATGCCTGCAACCATTTTCTCTTAATAAAGGATTCCTTTTGGAAGAACTATTCCAAGAGTTCTGTCTTCTTAAGATGCAAAGTGGGGTGGGTCCTTACAAAGGCCTTGGTAAGGCCACACTTGGAATCCTGCATCCAGTTTTGGTCACCACAATGTAAAAAAGATGTTGAGACTCTAGAAAGAGTGCAGAGAAGAACAACAAAGATGATTAGGGGACTGGAGGCTAAAACATATAAGGAACGATTGCTAGAATTGGGTATGTCTAGTTTAACGAAGAGAAGGACAAGGGGGGACATGATAGCAGTCTTCCAGTATCTCAGGGGCTGCCCCAAAGAAGAGGGAGTCAAGCTATTCTCCAAAGCTCCTGAAGGCAGGAGAAGAAACTGATCAAGGAGAGAAGCAATCTAGAACTAAGGAGAAACTTCCTGACAGTTAGAACAATTAACCAGTGGAACAACCTGCCTCCAGAAGCGGTGAATGCTTCAACACTGCAAGTTTTTAAGAAGAGACTGGACAGCCATTTGTCCGAAATGGTATAGGGTTTCCTGCCTGAGCAGGGGGTTGGATTAGATGACCTCCAAGGTCCCTTCCAACTTTACTATGATGATGATGATGATGATGATGTCCCCTGTTTCTTCTTTTCTTTAGACTAAGCACACCCAATTCCCGTTCTCCAGCCTCCTTAAGGTCATGTCACAGATCAACTGACCAAGGAGTTCCTTGGGTCTTAATTGAGGGTACGAGATTGTAATCTTTTAAAAGCAACACTCACGCCCAAACTTAAAGAGATGGTTTCATTAAAAAGGGCAAAACACAAAAATTAAAACGGAAGGCGTTCTTAAAAACAACGAATAAAAAAAAAGACGTGCATTTTAATAAAATCACATCCCAAACCTTGTTTCCTGAACTTCTGAAGGAACGGCAGTCCTGTTTTGGAAGTTAGACAAAGTATTAAGAAATGTTAGAAAATGTGTTTATTTGCTTTTATTTATTTTTGGAAATGCAAGTTGACTCTGGGCTGCCCAGGATATTTTGAGTCCTCCAGCAAAGAAGCTAATGAAGCCCCCCACACACACACACTGCTTTGAAGTGGCGAGTTATTTGGCCGCATGGCAGAAATAGTATAGAACAGGGGTAGGCCACCTTGGCCCTTTTATGACTGGTGGACTTCAACTCCCAGAATTCCTGAGCCAGCCTGGCTCAGCTTGGAAAGCTCTCCCTTTCCCCTCAGCATGGCTGGCTCAGGAATTCTGGGAGTTGAAGTCCACAAGTCATAAAAGTGCCAAGGTGGCGTACCTCTGGCCTAGGCCTAGGCTGCTTCATGACTCGTGGACTTCAACTCCCAGAATTCCTGAGCCAGCATGGGGGAACTATGGCCCCCTCATGACTAGTGGACTTCAACTCCCAGAATTCCTGAGCCAGCATGGGGGAACTATGGCCCCCTCATGACTGGTGGACTTCAACTCCCAGAATTCCTGAGCCAGCCTGGCTCAGCTTGGAAAGCTCTCCCTTTCCCCTCAGCATGGCTGGCTCAGGAATTCTGGGAGTTGAAGTCCACGAGTCATAAAAGAGCCAAGGTGGCCTACCCCTGGTATAGAAAATAACCATTTCCTGCCAATAATAATCGGTAGCTGGGGGTAGCCTTGTTGGTCGAACTATACAGTCGTCTTGGGAAGTCCTTTCCTGCAGGAAATGCAAAGCTAACTCCTTCACCTTGGAAAAGAAGCACTCTGACGTTGTGCCATGACCCCCACCCCAAAAAAAGGCCCTTGCATGTCTCAAAACAGAGAAGAAGGGGAAAGATGCAGCTTCTGAATTACATCCAAGGGGGCATCTGTGAGATCCACGGTGCTCTCTGAGCTTGGCGGTTTCCTGGCAGACGTTTCATGACCAAACTAGGTAACATCTTCAGTGCTGGAAGGTAATGACAGCACTGAGGATGTTACTTAATTGGGTCATGAAACGTCTGCAAGGAAACCACCAATTGCAGAGAGAAGCAGGACCTCACAGTCTTACTTCTCCTCCTCCTCCTCCTCCTCCTCCTCCTTCTCAACGAACCCTTCCCCTTCTAACATAATGGTGTTACCTAGCTGGGTTATAAAATGTCTGCAAGGAAACCATCAAGGTCAGAGAGCATCAAGGACCCAACTGTCCTCCTCCTTCTCCTTCCCACAAACCCCCCTCCCTTCTAGCACTGATGAGGTTCCCTAGTTCCCGCCCTGAGTCCTTTGGGATTGGGCGGCATATAAATATTTGTAAATAAATTTGTAAATAAATAAATAGTTGGGTCATGAAATGTCTGCAAAAAGCCCACCAAGCTAAGAGAGCACCAACGACCCCACAGCCCTCCTCCTCTCTGCAATCCCCCCCTGCTCTAGCAGTGATGATGGACCTCACAATCTTCTTCTTCTTTCTCCTCCTCCTCCTCCTCCTCCTCCTCCTCCTCCTCCTCCTCTTTCTCCTTCTAGCACTGATGATGTGACTTAGTTGGGTCATCAAACGTCTTGAAAAAAAACCGCCAAGCTCAGAGATCACCAAGGATCCCACAGTCACTGTCGTCGTCGTCCTCCTCCTCCTCCTCCCCCCTCTCATCCTCCACCTCCTCCTCCTCCTCTCTGCCAACCCCTCTCCCTTCTAGCACTGATGATGTTCCCCAGTTGGGTTATGAAATGTCTGCAAGGAAACCGCCAAGCTCAGAGAGCACCAAGGGCCTCACAGTCCTTCCTCCTCCTTCTCCTCTCCCTCCTCTCCACACACCCCTTCCCTTCTAGCACTGATGATGTTCCCTAGTTGGGTCATGAAACATCTGGAAGAAAACCACCCAGCTCAGAGAGCACCCAGGACCCCATAGTCGTCGTCCTCCTCCTCCTCTGCAAACCATACTCCCTTCTAGCACTGATGATGTGACCTAGCTGGGTCATGAAACATCTGGAAGAAAACCACCCAGCTCAGAGAGCACCCAGGACCCCTCGCAGTTCAACCCTGAGCTCCAAGCCTCCTCTTCTCCTCTTCACTTCTCCGGCCACCCCTAGGTCCCCTTGTCCTTTGGCGAAAGGATTGGAGGGAGCCCCTTTTTCCAACGAGCCCCTTTTATGCCGAGGAATAAATCTGGGAGATGTGCAGCTCCCTCCATCAGGTGCACGGAAGGGTTGCTCAACCTTGGCCGCCTGAAGACGGAGGGACGTCAACTCCCAGAATTCCCCAGCCAGCATGGGGAAGTTGTCATGCCTCGGAGATCTCCGACTAGCCTCTGGGAGCGGAAAGGGCTCCTCTCCCTCCCACAATTGTTTTAGCTTTCTCCTGACCGTCCCTGGCAGGAGAAACGGGATGTTGCTGGCCAAAAAGGGGACAGGAAAAGCTTACCTCTCTCTCTCCGCCGGGTCCTGTTTCGCTCCTTCTGTCCTGGAAGGAAAGAAAGAGAGCATGGCCGGATGAAGCCGTCCCTTCCCGGACGGGCTCCCCCAGGGGGTCTGGGTGACACCCCCCCTTCCTCCCCCTCCTGGCCCACGTACCGCTCTTTCCTGGCCTGGTTTCGCTCCTCTTCGAACCTAGAGCAAAGGCAGGGAGAATGTTAGGGGTTCTCCCCAGGGTGTGGGGAAAAATCAGTTTTCCGATGAATGAGACTGTTCAATAGACAAGTGGAACAGAACAGAACAGAACAGAGAATAGAGTAGAGTATAGAGTAGAGGAGAGAGAAGAGAAGGAGGAGAGGGAGGAGGAGGAGAAGAGAAGGAGGAGGAGGAGGAGAAGGAGGGGAGGAGGAAGAGGAGAAGGAGGAGAAGGAGGAGGAGGGGGAGGAGGGGAGGAGGAGGAGGAGAAGGAGGAGGAGGAGGGGAGGAGAAAAGGGAGGAGGAGGAGGAGGAGGAAGAAGAGAAGAGAAGGAGAGGAGGAGAAGAAGGAGGGGAGGAGGAAGAGGAGAAGGGAGGAGGAGGAGGAGGAGAAAAGGGAGGAGGAGGAGGAGAAGGAAGAGGAGAAGGAGGAGGAGGAGGAGGAGGAAGAAAAGGGAGGAGAAGGAGGAGAAGGGGGGAGGAGGAGAAGAAGGAAGAAGAGAAGAAGAAGGAGGAGGAGAAGGAGGGGAGGAGGAGGAGGAGGAGGGGGGAGGAGGAGGAGAAGGAAGAGGAGAAGGAGGAGGAGGAGGGGAGGAGAAAAGGGAGGAGGAGGGGGAGGGGGAGGAGAAGGAAGAGGAGGAGAAAAGGGAGGAGAAGGAGGAGAAGGGGGGAGGAGGAGAAGAAGGAAGAAGAGAAGAAGAAGGAGGAGGAAGAGGAGAAGGAGGAGGAGAAGAGGGAGGAGGAGGAGGGGGGAGGGGGAGGAGGAGGAGAAGGAAGAGGAAGAGGGAGGAGGAGAAGAAGGAGGAGAAGGAGGAAGAGAAGGAGGAGGAGAAGGCGAAGGAGAACAAGATTGCTATTATTGCTACTATTGATAGTTATTTCTGTCAACGGAGTTAGCTTGGCATGCTCTAATACAGTATTTCCCAACCGAGGCAACGTGAAGGTGGGTGGACGTCAACTCCCAGAATCCCCCACCCACCTTCATGTTGCCCAGGTGAGGAAACACCAGCCCCGCAGGCCCAACGGTCCTTCTCCCAGGCTTCCAAGCGGATTTTGGCTCGCAAGGATTCCCAAGAGCTCTACTATAGTCCTTCCCTGCCTCCAGGGGATGCGCCCCCAGCACGGAGTCCCCCAGGGCTAACCTCTCCCTTTACCTGCACAGGTGCGCACACACCCCCGATCCTGTCATGCACTATAACTCACGACAACACCCCGGAGCAAACCAAATCTACTCTAAAGGAGGGCACCATTGCTTATTTTAATTACTACAGTATACTTCTTTTTTCTTCTTCTCCTCCACCGTGTGAGGTTTCTGAGGATCTGAAAATACAACAACCCTTACTGCAAGATGCAGTCGGGGATCTGGACGTGCTCCATGGGAATCGTGTGAGCCAGTTCCTCCAAGGTGTGAACGTACTGGATTTTGCTGATGAATTTCACACTAAAAGAGAAGAGAAGAGAAGAGAAGAGAAGAGAAGAGAAGAGAAGAGAAGAGAAGAGAAGAGAAGAGAAGAGAAGAGGAGACACACGGTTTTAGTTTCAGCTTCAAAAGGTTCGCTCCTGAACTCGCGACCGTTCGTTTTTTAACAACCGCTCGCAGCGGCAACGGCCTTGGAAAAAGTGACTGGCGGCCCATCCTTAAGGTTACAACGGTCACCACCGTCCCTGAGGTCACCTGACCACCATTTGTGCGCTTGGGAGGATAGCTTGCATTTACGAGGGTTGCAGGGTCTTGCAGTCCTGGGATCGCCAGTCGTGACCTTGTCAGTCAGCTTCTGACAAGCAAAGTCATCTGGGGAAGTTGCGAATGTTCCAACACTGGAAGTTTTTAAGAAGACAAACACCTGGCTGAAATAGTACAGGGTTTCCTGCCAGAGCAGGGGGTTGGGCTAGATGACCTCCAAGAAGACCTTCCATTCTGTCATGGAAGGAAGGAAGGAAGGAAGGAAGGAAGGAAGGAAGGAAGGAAGGAAGGAAGGAAGGAAGGAAGGAAGGAAGGGCGGGCTGTGGGGTCCTTGGTGCTCTCTGAGTTTGGTGATTTTCTTGCAGATGTTTCATGACCCAACTAGGGAACATCATCAGTGATAGAAGGGAGGGGGAAGAGAAGGAAGGAAGAAAGGAAGGAAGGAAGGGAGGGAGGGAGGGAGAGGGAGGGATGGAGGCAGGACCCATTCTGTTATGGATGGATGGATGGATGGATGGAAGGAAGGAAGGAAGGAAGGAAAGAAGGAAGGATGGAAGGAAGGAAGGAGGGGAGGGAGGGAGGGAGGGAGGGAAGAAGGACCCATTCTGTTATGGAAAGGAAGGAAGGGAGGGAGGGAGGGAGGGAGGGAGAGAAGGAAGGAAGGAAGGAAGGAAGGAAGGAAGGAAGGAAGGAAGGAAGGAAGGAAGGAAGGAAGGAAGGAAGGTAGGTTTTAAAATCGGATCCGGTCACGGGATGACTTGCTTAAGGACTGCATTGTTTTTTCTGGTCTCTACTGTGGTGGTAAGTTGAGGACTCCCTGTGTGGCTATTAGTTTAGAGGATGCTGCTAACAACCCTACTCTGTGTGAAAGCAAAAGTGATTAAGTGGCTTTTAAAGATATGGAAACCAAGAGAGGCCAAAACAAGCAATCATTTCCAAGTATCAAGCTGGGATTCGCTCCAGCTTTTATTCGTTTACCTGATGAACGGCCGAGATATCGCCAGCACCGTCCGAATGAACCAGGAAGGGTGAACGATTATCAACGCTTTCAGGTTTTTCCGGAGCCTGTGAAAAAAATGAAAGGCGATGCAATTTTTTTTCGCAAAAAAAAAAAAAAAAAGACCCAAAGCAAAACTGGGTTAAAACAGTCACACCTCAGTGAGAACATTCTGCACCACTACGAATCTTAAAAAAGAAGCTAGGTTGGTGTCGTGGTTAACGGCACCAAGCTGGAAGTTTTCTTAAATTAAATTTTTGATGTGGCCCATAGGATCGTCAAGAATCAGAAACGATTGAATGGATGGCATCAAACTAAATTTTATTAAATTATTACATGAGTAATAGTAATAATAATAATAATAAAGTTGGAAGGGACCTTAGAGGTCATCTAGTCCAAGCCCTTGCTCAGGCAGGAAACCCTACACCATTTTGGACAAATGGCTGTCCAGTCTCTTCTTAAAAACTTCCAGTGTTGGAGCATTCACCGCTTCTGGAGGCAGGTAGTTCCACTGGTTAATTGTTCTCACTGTCAGGAAGTTTCTCCTTAGTTCTAGGTTGCTTCTCTCCTTGATTAGTTTCCATCCGTTGCTTCTTGTCCTGCCTTCAGGCACTTTGGAGAATAGCTTGACTCCCTCTTCTTTGGGGCAGCCCCTCAGATACTGGAACATTGCTATCATGTCCCCCCTCGTCCTTCTCTTCATTAGACTAGACATCCCCAATTCCACCAATTATATGTTTTAGCCTCCAGTCCCCTAATCATCTTTGTTGCTCTTCTCTGTACTCTTTCTAGAGTCTCAACATCTTTTTTACATCGTGGTGACCAAAACTGGATGCAGTATTCCAAGTGTGGCCTTACCAAGGCCTTGTAAAGTGGTATTAACACTTCACGTGATCTTGATTCTCTCCCTCTGTTAATGCAGCCCAGCACTGAGTTGGCTTTTTTGGCAGCTGCAGTACACGGCTGGCTCATATTTAAGTGATTGTCCACTAGGACTCCGAGGTCCCTCTCACAGTTACTACTATTGAGCAAGAGACCCCCTATACTATACCTGTACCTGTAATAATTATTATTGTTAAGGGTTATCACACAATCAGCCAGCTGTTCAGACTGGAATTGGAATTTTTTATCCACCTATCAAGTCCTTCCCAAGGACCTGGGATGGGCAGATGTTCACATTTTGTGATGCTAGAGCAGAGGTGGGGGATGATGGCCCTTGTTTGACTTGTGGACTTCAACTCCCAGAATTCCTGAGCCAGTTGAAGTCCACAAGTCATAAAGGGGCTATCGTTCCCCATCCCTGTATTAGAGGTAACATAGCTGTTCTGATCCAAACTGCTCTTTTGCAATTGACCAATGGCGAATTGGTCAATGCCAACGTTGCTCAAGTCAAATTCAGCATCGGTCAGTAAGTTATTATATTAATAAATGTATTCATATAAATAGTCTTTTGTGTTGTAACGAGCTGGGTAATGGGTTGTGTGATGACATCCTGAGATCTAATGTAGTGATATCCTGAGTTCTGTGGTGCACCATCCTGGGTGGTTGGCTGTGTTGTAACATCCTGACTAATGGGCACACAGCCAGCACCTCAACTACTCAGGATGTTACGAAACAGCCAAACAATCCACAAACAATAGCTCCTACACAGCCAAACAATCCACCTACAGCAACTAAGCCAGCACTCCACAGACCCCCACCAATATATAGAGAGAGACAGCAGCTCCGATCACACTTTGCTCGCACAAGCACGAAGCCGAAGACCCCAGCCTGAAGATGACGAGTGGGACCTCGTCGAAACGTCGCTAAGATACTCTCAATCTTACACAGGAAAAGACCCGAATACACCAAGACCTGCATACCTATACTCGTGAAAATCTACGAAAATATATACTACATTTTTGCCGCAGTTGTTGAGCAAATGCTGTGGTCATTAAGCAAACAACATGGTTGTTAAATGCACTTATTGTCTGCAATAGACAGATCACATGATCGCTGGATGTGGCAGGCAGCTGTAAGTGTGAGAGGTTGTCGAGCAACCAGGATTTGATCACGTGACCATAGAGTAGTGGTTCTCCACCTGTGGGTCAGGACCCCATTTGGGGTCGAACGACCATTTCACGGGGGTCGCCAAACAATGCAGTCCGCCACTTTTTTCCCCCTTTCCCTTAGCTGTGCTACTCCCTTTTATTCTGTTGGCTTTGGAAAGCCAATAGAATAGACTCTCTTGAATAGAGTCTAATTCTATTGGCTTTCAAAAGCCAATAGGAATTGTCCAGGCTGTCTCTGCCCTGCTGAGCCCGCCAAAAGCCCCAGTCTGCAAACGGTGCTGCACCCGTTGAGTAGTCCTCGACTTATGACCGGTTGAGTCGTCATCGACTTACGACCGGTTGGGGGGTCGCAGCATTAAAAAGGTTGAGAACCACTGCCATAGAGGGAGGGGTTTGAACTATGAATCGAAAGGGGAAGTAACTTTAAGGGGGGGTCCATCATAACTTCAAATGGTCACTAAGCAACCAGTCGTTAGTTGAACACGATCTGTATAGAATTGTAACTGTTTACGGTTATAACAATACTTTTAATGTATTTATTTATTCAATTTATATAGCCACACCTCTCAAACCAGTGACTCCACCTGGCAAACCATCCTTTTCTTTTCTCCCCCCCCCTCCTTTTTTTGTGTTGTATTTTTTTTTCACTTTTTTTAAAAAAAAAAAAATTGGGAGGGTTGTTGCCGTTATTTTCTCCCTTTCATAGCGTGTGCATTTCTGTCAGGATTATCTTTTGTGCTTTGTTTTTTTCTTTCTGTTGTTGTTATTTTAAAACCTGCAAAAATAAATCAATAACTGTTGATGACGGGTCCTCAAGTCATTTTTTTGACTCCTAGCACAGCATAATTTTCCTTCTGAAGCTGAGTACAAACACAGGAACGTATACAATTGGGGTCTTTGGGCCATAAATTTGATAGATACATGATATGGAGATATAGATGGATGGATGGATGGATGGATGGATGGATGGATGGATGGACAGACAGACAGATAGATAGAAGGTGGATGGTGGAGATATACATGGATAGATGGATGGACGGACAGAAGGACAGACAGAGACACAGAGACAGACAGACAGACAGACAGACAGATAGATAGACAGATAGATAGAAGGTGGATGGATGGAGATATACATGGATAGATGGATGGACGGACAGACAGACAGACAGATAGATGGTGGATGGATGGATGGAGATATAAGATGGACAGATGGAGAGATAGATAGATAGATAGATAGATAGATAGATAGATAGATAGATAGATAGATAGATAGATAGATAGATAGATAGATAGATAGATAGATACCTGCATCATAGATGATGGATGGAGACAGACAGATGGAAAGATAGAGGGATGGATGGATAGATGAATAGATAGATAGATAGATGGATAGACAGACAGACAGACGGATGGACAAATAGATAGATAGATTGAGATATAGGGATAGAGATAGAGAAATATAGATATGCATAGATATATGAAATTTATGGCCAAAAGACCCAATTATCAATGCCTTGCTCTGAGGATTCCAGGCCAAACATATTTAAAAAGGAGTAAAATGCTTGGATATGAGAAAATGCAGACACACACACACACACACCGCCCCCCATGGAGAGTGGGTCCGCACTGCCACAAAAGAGCAGACGCAGGGCAGCCTGTTCCTCAACTGAACCACGGGTAACTGAGATTCTGGTTTTGATGGCATCGACCCTCCTTACCGTCTGTCAATCATCTGGTAGCACTTTTTCAACCAGCCGATGCCCGGCATTCTCCTCCGTGGAGTGGCGCCATTCAAATACACAATCATGTAGTCTTCGGCCACCAGCAGCTCCAAACTGCTGATCACGTACCTTCCGGAACAAAGAGGAAGAGAAGAAAGAGAAGTGAGGAAAAAGTGAGCCCAAAAAGATATATCCCAAGTCACAAAGTTGGGAGTATTCTTTCAGATTGGGATTTTTTTCCACCTTAGAAACTTTTCAGACAGGTGGACTTCATCTCCCAGAATCCCCCATGATGGGCTGGGGAATTGTGGTTGAGGTCCACTTGTCTTCAACCATGCTGGCTGAGGAATTCTGGGAGTTGAAGTCCACCCGTCTTCAATCATGCTGGCTGAGGAATTCTGGGAGTTGAAGTCCACCCGTCTTCAATCATGCTGGCTGAGGACTTCTGGGAGTTGAAGTCCACCCGGCTTCAACCATGCTGGCTGAGGAATTCTGGGAGTTGAAGTCCACCCGTCTTCAACTACGCTGGCTGAGGAATTCTGGGAGTTGAAGTCCACCCGTCTTCAATCATGCTGGCTGAGGAATTCTGGGAGTTGAAGTCCATCCATCTTCAACCATGCTGGCTGAGGATGGAAGTTGAAGTCCACCCGTCTTCAACCATGCTGGCTGAGGAATTCTGGGAGTTGAAGTCCACCCGTCTTCAATCTGGCTGAGGAATTCTGGGAGTTGAAGTCCACCCGTGCTGGCTGAGGAATTCTGGGAGTTGAAGTCCACCCGTCTTCAATCATGCTGGCTGAGGAATTCTGGGAGTTGAAGTCCACCCGTCTTCAACCATGCTGGCTGAGGAATTCTGGAAGTTGAAGTCCACCCGTCTTCAATCATGCTGGCTGAGGAATTCTGGGAGTTGAAGTCCACCCGTCTTCAACATGCTGGCTGAGGAATTCTGGGAGTTGAAGTCTACCCGTCTTCAACCATGCTGGCTGAGGAATTCTGGGAGTTGAAGTCCACCCTGCTGGAGGAATTCTGAAGTTGCTGGCTCTTCCACCCGTGCTGGCTGAGGCTCTGCTGGAGTTCTGAGTTGAGTCCACCCGTCTTCAACCATGTTGGCTGAGGAATTCTGGGAGTTGAAGTCCACCCGTCTTCAACCATGCTGGCTGAGGAATTCTGGGAGTTGAAGTCCACCCGTCTTCAACCATGCTGGCTGAGGAATTCTGGGAGTTGAAGTCCACCCGTCTTCAACCATGCTGGCTGAGGAATTCTGGGAGTTGAAGTCCACCCGTCTTCAACCATGCTGGCTGAGGAATTCTGGGAGTTGAAGTCCACCCGTCTTCAACCATGCTGGCTGAGGAATTCTGGGAGTTGAAGTCCACCCGTCTTCAACCATGCTGGCTGAGGAATTCTGGGAGTTGAAGTCCACCCGTCTTCAACATGCTGGCTGAGGAATTCTGGGAGTTGAAGTCCACCCGTCTTCAATCATGCTGGCTGAGGAATTCTGGGAGTTGAAGTCCACCCTCTTCAACCATGCTGGCTGAGGAATTCTGGGAGTTGAAGTCCACCCGTCTTCAACCATGTTGGCTGAGGAATTCTGGGAGTTGAAGTCCACCCGTCTTCAACCATGCTGGCTGAGGAATTCTGGGAGTTGAAGTCCACCCGTCTTCAACCATGCTGGCTGAGGAATTCTGGGAGTTGAAGTCCACCCGTCTTCAACCATGCTGGCTGAGGAATTCTGGGAGTTGAAGTCCACCCGTCTTCAACCATGCTGGCTGAGGAATTCTGGGAGTTGAAGTCCACTGTCTGAGTTGAAGTCCACCCGTCTTCAACCATGCTGGCTGAGGAATTCTGGGAGTTGAAGTCCACCCGTCTTCAACCATGCTGGCTGAGGAATTCTGGGAGTTGAAGTCCACCCGTCTTCAACCATGCTGGCTGAGGAATTCTGGGAGTTGAAGTCCACCCGTCTTCAACCATGCTGGCTGAGGAATTCTGGGAGTTGAAGTCCACCCGTCTTCAACCATGCTGGCTGAGGAATTCTGGGAGTTGAAGTCCACCCGTCTTCAACCATGCTGGCTGAGGAATTCTGGGAGTTGAAGTCCACCCGTCTTCAACCATGCTGGCTGAGGAATTCTGGGAGTTGAAGTCCACCCGTCTTCAACCATGCTGGCTGAGGAATTCTGGGAGTTGAAGTCCACCCGTCTTCAATCATGCTGGCTGAGGAATTCTGGGAGTTGAAGTCCACCCTCTTCAACCATGTTGGCTGAGGAATTCTGGGAGTTGAAGTCCACCCGTCTTCAACCATGCTGGCTGAGGAATTCTGGGAGTTGAAGTCCACTTGTCTTCAACCATGCTGGCTGAGGAATTCTGGGAGTTGAAGTCCGGGAGGACAAAGCAGCCC
This sequence comes from Crotalus tigris, assembly GCF_016545835.1. Taxonomy (NCBI): domain Eukaryota; kingdom Metazoa; phylum Chordata; class Lepidosauria; order Squamata; family Viperidae; genus Crotalus; species Crotalus tigris. The sequence goes on from NW_024097200.1 coordinate 362,749, forward strand.
TTTTTTAAGCACCTCCAAAGGGCCAGGAATCGGGCCAACCCATCCTTTTTTAGGGTGACATTTCCCATGTTAGAGATGACTTCGGAGGCTCCCCATCTTGCCTCAACGAGATATCCTCCCCTCCTTTGCAGACCACAAGAAGAGCCACCACTTACAGGAAGAGGTTCTCCATGATGTAATGGTACTCAGGTAGATTGCTGTCTGGCAAATTACAAGCCGCGAAGACAATGATGGCGTTGAGGCCTTCCCCGTAATAACCTAAGAGAGACAGAAGCAAGGAGGGAATTGACCTGCTGAGTTGGCCATGGAGATTCCCTTGCTGAAATACAGATTAGCAAAAATGTTTAAAAATATGTCAGATAGACGTTGGAAATGTAAACATAACATAGGCACGTATTATCATATTTGGTGGACATGTGGGGAAGGCGAAGGCCTATTGGAAGAGCATACATATGTGGTTAGAAAAAATACTGGGCGAACAAGTGGATTTTAAACCTGAACTTTTTTTACTAGGCATTATGTCTGAAAAGATTAATGAGCAGAAATTATATTTAATTCTACATATTACCACAGCAGCAAGAATAATTTTTGCACAGTACTGGAAGAATGAAGGATTGCCATCAGAAGAAGAAAGAATCACGAAAATATTGGAATGTGCAGAGATGGACAGACTAACTATGAGGCTGAAAGATAAAGAAGATACGGACTATTATAAAATTTGGAATTTATTTTATTCTTGGTTAGAGAAAAGAATGAAGGATTAGGAAGTGAGCCGAGGTGGCGCAGCAGTTAGAGTGCAAGTACTGCAGGCCACTTTAGCTGACTGTGTCCAGCAGGTTCAAATCTCACCGGCTCAAGGTTGACTCAGCCTTCCATCCTTCCGGGGTAGGTCAAATGAGGACCCAGATTGTTGGGGGCAACGTAAATATATATATACATTGCTTACTGGTGTACACCGCTTAGAGAGTGCTTGCACTTAAAGCGGTATATAAGTCTCATAAATAAATAAATAAACATGTATTAGCTTAGCAAAAACACCAGACAACTTGTTTGATTGGAAAAATGTAAGGACCCACCCCACTTTGCATCTTAAGAAGACAGAACGCTTGGAATAATTCTTCCAGCAGGCATCCTTTATTAAGAGAAAATGGTTGCAGGCGTTCTAGACAGGACTTGGGGTCCAAGCTCTCCCATTCAAGGTTTTAAGGGGTTCCCCAGTAGCCCCACCCAATCACCCCCCTCTTCCAGCAACAGTCTCAGGCATCACACTCCCACCCCCTTTTCCTTACTGCCGGCTGGATGGAGACTTCAGAGAGAACTACTTGAAAGGTAATAGCCCCATTGTTATGGTTAGTCCTTTTGGCGATATCCACATTCAGTCTCTTTGAACTTGTACTGAAGGAAGTGAGGGCCATAAAGCCCCTTTGTTCACCCCCTTCCCATCACAGTATGACAGAATCCACAGAAGGCAGAAATGGGGTTTTCTATAGTCGATAACTAGAGATGAAATATAATTGGATAAAATTAACATATGTTGATGGGAAAAAAATTACCGTAAATGCCGGCGTATAAGGCGACTTCCGCGAGCGCTGAAATCAGCGCCAAAGACGGGGGTCGTCTTATACGCCAAGTCGTCTTATACGCCGGAAATACTGGTAGTTTCCGGCGTATAAGACGACGTTCTAGGAATGCGGCCCGGCTATAAAGACGGGGGTCGTCTTATACGCCGGGTCGCCTTGTACGCCGGCATTTACGGTAATAAAAAAAGATTGTTGAGAGATTCCCTTGCTGAAATACAAGGGCCTTCAGCCACCCGATGGACCCGCTCCTTTCTCCTCCAAAGACTTGGTTGGAGACCTCACGGTGTCTCCAGAGCTTCTCACCTCCATGAGTTACCACCTTCATATACGGCTTGATCATCTGCAGGTCGATGCGGTGTTCCTGCTCCCCAATAATGACCGTCCTCCACAGACGGCCGTTGGGGGCACCGCCGTCTTCCCCGCCTCCATCTCCAAATAGGTCTGCACTGTCTCCGGGCATGTTTTTGGCGGTGGCCACGGGAGTGTCATCTGAGAAGGAGAGAGAACCCAGAAAATGGGATGAGGGGCAAGCATAACCTGGATCAGAATCACAACTCTTAGAAGCCAATTTATTGAAAGACTAACAGAATGGCTGAGATGGAAGGGACCTTGGAGGTCATCTAGTCCAACCCCCTGCTCAAGCAGGAAATCCTATACCATTTCAGACAAATGGCTGTCCAGTCTCTTCTTAAAAACATCCAGTGTTGGAGCATTCACAACTTCCGGAGGCAGGTTGTTCCACTGATTAATGCAGTGGTTCTCAACCTGTGGGTCGGGACCCCATTTGGGGTCGAATGACCATTTCATGGGGGTCACCAAACCACGCTGTCCGCCATTTTTTTCCCTTTTCCCTAGCTGTCCTACTCCCTCTTATTGGTGGCCACACCCACTTGGGGGTCACCACAACATGGGGAACTGTATTATGGGGTCACGGCATTAGAAAGGTTGAGAATCACTGGATTAATGGTTCTCACTGTTAGGAATTTTTTTTCTTAGATAGCTCTAAGTTGGTTCTTTCCCTGACTAATTTCCATCCGTTGCTTCTTGTGCTGCCTTCTGGTGCTTTGGAAAATAGATTCTTCTTTTTGGCAGACCCTTGGATATTGGAAGACTGCCATCATGTCACCCCTCGTCCTTCTTTTTGGCAGACCCTTGGATAATGGAAGACTGCCATCATGTCACCCCTCGTCCTTGTTTTCATTAAACTAGACCAGGGGTAGGCAACCTTGGCTCTTTTATGGCTTGTGGACTTCAACTCCCAGAATTCCTGAGCCAGCCACACTGAGGAGAAATGGAGAGGTTTCCATGCTGAGCCATGCTGGCTTAGGAATTCTTGGAGTTGAAGTCCACAAGCCATAAAAGAGCCAAGGTTGCCTACCCCTGAACTTGACATACCCAGTTCTTGCAAGTGTTCCTCGTATCTTTTAACCTCCAGTCCCCTGATCATCTTTGTTGCTCTTCTCTGCGCTCTTTCTAGAGTCTCAAAATTATAAAGTGATACTAAAACGTCACGTGATCTTGATGTTATCCCTCTGTTAATGCAACCTAGGACTGTAGTGGCTTCTTTATTGTGGAACAAGTTCCATTAGATTCATGAAATCTAATAAAATTAAACCACATTCTGATTTTTTTAAAATTTGTTCAATGGTTTGGCCACAACACCTTCCCTTCTTCCAAGACATCCCAACTAGGAAAAAGTGCACGCCAAAACAACTAGACACATAGATAGTCCCCCCCCCCCAATACTATCACTCTGCTAATCAACAAATTCCCACAGCCCTGTTATATGCCCTAGGACAGGGGTAGGCAACCTTGGCTCTTTTATGACTCGTGGACTTCAACTCCCAGAATTCCTGTCATAGCTGACTCATCTTTCCTATTACTCATTTCCTTAGCATCTTATGACTATCACTTTGTTGTTTGTATCTTATGATTTATAACGTTATATTTTATTATTAAAATTTATCACTTGTTGCTTGTATGTACTCTTCTGCACCAGAGATAAATTTCTTGTGTGTCCAATCAAACTTAGCCAATAAGGAATTCTATTCTATTCTATTCTATTCTATTCTATTCTATTCTATTCTATTCTATTCTATTCTATTTATTTATTTATTTACAAATATTTATATGCCGCCCAATCCCAAAGGACTCAGGGCGGCGTACAAGATTAAAAACAGTCGTAAAACAATAAAATAATCCAATAAAATAATCCAGTCATACCGCGAGTCCGATCATATCCCGGCCCCCCGGGGACATCAGCCCCAGGCCTGCCGGAACAGGAGAGTTTTAACGGCTTTCTTAAAGGCCGGCAGGGTGGGAGTAGTTCGCACCTCGGGGGGAAGTTGATTCCACCAGGTTGGAGCCACCACAGAAAAGGCCCTTCCCCGAGGGCCCGCCAGCCGACATTGTCTGGCCGACGGGACCCGAAGTAGGCCCAATCTGTGGGACCTCACCGGTCTCTGGGAGCTGTGCGGCAGAATGCGGTCCTGTAGGTAACCTGGCCCTATGCTTTAAAGGTGATAACCAACACCTTGAATTGCGTCCGGAGACCCACAGGAAGCCAGTGCAGCTCGCGGAGGATAGGTGACACGTGGGCGTACCTTGGCGCGTCCACAATCGCTCTCGCGGCTGCATTCTGAACCAACTGCAGCCTCCGAACGCCCTTCAAGGGTAGCCCCATGTAGAGCGCATTACAGTAATCCAGTCTTGAGGTGACAAGGGCATGAGTAGCCATGAGTAGAGCCTCCCGGTCCAAATAAGGCCGCAACTGGTGCACCAGGCGAACCTGGGCAAAGGTCCCCCTGGCCACAGCCGACAGATGTTGTTCCAAATTTAGCTGTGATCCCAGGAGGACACCCAAGTTGCGTGCCTGCACTGAGGGAGGTAAGTATACCCCCCCCCAGGACTAATGATGGACCATCAGGATGACCCTTGGGGGTAAGACCCAGAGCCACTCGGTCTTGTCAGGGTTGAGTCTAAGCCTGTTCACCCCCATCCAGACCCTCACATCTTCCAGGCACCGGCACATCACGTCGACTGCTTCACTGAAAGGACACGGGGTGGAGACATACAATTGGGTATCATCCGCGTACTGATGATACCTCACCCCGTGTCGCCGAATGATCTCACCCAGCGGTTTCATGTAGATGTTAAAAAGGAGGGGGGACAGGACCGAGCCCTGAGGCACCCCATAATCGAGGCACCTAGGGGTCGATCTCTGTCCGCCCGCCAACACCGACTGCGACCTGTCAGAGAGGTAGGAGGAGAACCACCGCAATACAGTGCCGCCCACCCCACCTCTCCGAGACGATGCAGAAGGATACCATGGTCGATGGTATCGAAAGCTGCTGAGAGGTCAAGGAGCACCAGGATAGAGGAATAACCCCTATCCCGGGCTCGCCAGAGGTCATCGGTCAGTGCGACCAAAGCAGTCTCAGTGCTGTAGCCGGGCCTGAAACCAGATTGAAAAGGGTCCAGATAATTGGTTTCCTCCAAGGATCGCAAGAGTTGAGACGCCACCACCTTCTCTACAACCTTCCCCACAAAGGGGAGGTTGGAGACGGGACGAAAGTTCTTCAAAACAGCTGGGTCCAGGGAAGGCTTCTTGAGGAGGGGCCTCACCACCGCTTCCTTTAAAGGTTGCGGGAAAGACCCCTCCATCAAGGAGGCGTTGATTATCGCCTGGAGCCAGCCTCGTGTCACCTCCCTACTGGCAGAAACCAGCCAGGAAGGGCACGGGTCCAATAAACAGGTGGCGGCATTCATTGCCCTCACGGCCTTGTCCACTTCATCAGGGGTCACAGGCTCAAACTGGCTCCAGATAACATGACTAAGACCAGCCCCCGGCAACTCGGCTGGCACTGCCCAGTCGTAGTCCAGGCCTCTCTGAATCTGAACGATTTTGTCCGAAAGAAACTGAACAAACTCCTCAGCTCTCCCCTGCTCTCCCCTATTCCAATGCTATTCTATTCTATTCTACTATATATTCTACTATATTCTACTGCTATTCTATTCTATTCTATTCTATATTCTATTCTATTCTATTCTATTCTATTCTACATTCTATTCTATTGTACATTCTATTCTATTCTATTCTATTCTATTCTATTCTATTCTATTCTATTCTATTCTATATATTCCACTGCTATGCTATTCCCATTTCATATTTTCTATTCTATTCTATTCTATATTCTATTCTGCATTCTATTCTATTCAGTTCTGCATTCTATTCTATTCTATTCTATTCTATATTCTATTCTATATTCTATTCTGCATTCTATTCTATTCAATTCTGTTTTCTATTCTATTCTATCCTATTCTGCATTCTATTCTATTCAATTCTGCATTCTATTCTATTCTATTCCCATTTCATATTTTCTATTCTATTCTATTCTATTCTGTATTTTATTATTCTATTCTATTCTATTCTATTCTATTCTATTCTGTATTTTATTATTCTATTCTATTCTATTCTATTCTATTCTATGCTATGCTATGCTATGCTATTCCATTCCATTCCATTCTATTCTATTCTATGCTATGCTATTCTATTCCATTCCATTCCACATATTCTATTCTATTCTATTCTATTCTATTCTATTCTATTCTATTCTATTCCATTCCATTCCATTCCATATTTTCTATTCTATTCTATTCTATTCTATTCTATTCTATTCTATTCTATTCTATTCTATTCTATTCTATTCCATTCCATTCCATTCCATTCCATATTTTCTATTCTATTCTATTCTATGCTATTCTATTCCATAAAACTGCATATGAGCCACTCCTGATAGCAAACCCAGCAGGGATAGATTATCCATTCAGTTCCTACCTTCCCATTCCAGTTCGTTCCCATTTCCCAGGAATTCCAGGGAGTCCGTCTCATCCGGAGTTTCGATGTCATCCACATTTATATCCAGGTCATCCGGTGTGTCCAGAAAATCGTCCGACAGGAGGGACCCTTCGCTCTGGTCAAAAGAGATGTTGATTTCCGGAGCTACCAGGGTTTTCCGCTTGTGGCGAGCCCCGTTAGTAAAATGTAAGGAGCTCGGGGGCGCTGTGGGATTTGAAGGAGAGAAAGTTAAAGGCGAGGCAGTCCAGAAGAAAAATGTCACTCTGGTTTATTGCGTTTTAATTTGGCAGAAAATTACAACGAGCAAGGGGCATATAATCCTCAACGCGTGACTAAAATTGAGCTCAACGTTTCTGCAGTTAAGTGAGACAGTTGTTAAGTTGTAAAGCTTCATCCCATTTTATGACTTTCCTTGCCAGAGTTGTTAAGTTGTTAAGTTTGCCGTTGTCAAATTAGTAACCCACTTGTTATTTGAGTCTGGCTTCGTGCATTGACTCTGCTTTTCCGAAGGTCGCAGAAGGGGATCACCTGACACCCCCCTCCCAGGACACTGCGACCATCATTAATATGAGTCAGTTGCCAAGCATCCGAATTTTGATCACATGACCGTGTGGATGCCACGACGGTCGTTAAAGTGTGAAAAACGGTCATCAGTCACGTTTTTTTTCTGTGCCTGAGCATAGCAAACTGTTGTAAGTCAAGGGGATGACCTGAAAGTGCAATTTTTTTTATATAGATATTTTATTAAGTTTTATAAAGGTAGGGATGGTAGAGGACAGGAAGACCTGGAGGAACGTTGTCCATGGGGTCGCAATGGGTCGGACACGGCTTCGCAATTAACAACAACAACAACAAGGGTAGGGAAGGGATAAGGTCGGTATGGATCTTGGATGGGGTTAGGGAATAGGATTGGGATAAGGGTAGAGGAAGGTACAATAGTGGGGTTACCCCTAACAAAAATTCAATGCTTTAGCAAGCAGACTATCGCCCAGGTGCAAATATTAAATGACACTAGTTAATATAATACTAAACAATTATAATCACTAATAATAACAATGATCATAAAAAATAAAGCTTAGTCAATTCATCCTGTTAAATTTCACCATCCTTTCTCGCTCTATCGTGTTGCTAACCATTGATAAAAATTTTCCCATGTTTTAAAATAGACTGAATTTAATAGGTTTTTAAAGGCTGGTTCATTGTTCTCACTGTCAGAAAATTTCTCCTTATTTCTAGGTTGTTACTATTATTATTATTATTATTATTATTATTAAGTTGAAAGGAAGCTTGGAGGCCATCTAGTCCAACCCCCTGCTCAGGCAGGAAACCCAATACCATTTCGGACAAATGGCTGTCCAGTCTCTTCTTAAAAACTTCCAGTGTTGGAGCATTCACCGCTTCTGGAGGCAGGTGGTTCCACTGGTTAATTGTTCTCTCTGTCAAGAACTTTCTCCTTAATTCCAGGTTGCTTCTTTCCTTCATTAGTTTCCATCTGTTGCTTCTTGTTTTGCCTTCAGGGGCTTTGGAGAATAGGTTGAACCCCCCTCTTCTCTGTGGCAGCCCCTCAAATGCTGGAAGACTGCTATCCTGTCTCCCCTAGTCCTTCTCTTCATTAAACCAGACATATCCCCAATTCCAGCAACCGTTCCTTATATGTTTTAGCCTCCAGTCCCCTGATCATCTTTGTTGCTCTTCTCTGTACTCTTTCTAGAGCAGTGGTTCTCCACCTGTGGGTCGGGACCCCATTTGGGGTCGAACGACCATTTCACGGGGGTCACCAAACAATGCAGTCTGCCATTTTTTCCCCCTTTTCCTTGGCTGTGCTACTCCCTTTTGTTCTATTAGCTTTTGAAAGCCAATAGAATGGATTCTCTTGAATAGAGTCTAATTCTATTGGCTTTCCAAAGCCAATAGGAATTGTCCAGGCTGTCTCTGCCCTGCTGAGCCCGCCAAAAGTCCCATTCTGCAAACGGTGCTGCAAGTTGTCTGCAGCGAAGGCGAGCTGTCTGGAAGCTTCCACCCCTCCCTGCTGAGCAACTACTAAAAATGTAAGCACAAGAGGGCCAGGGGTGGGAGGTGGGAGGCCGGTGGGCGCAGGGAGGGTTGCTGGTGCGCGGGGGGCCCGGCGGGTGCCTTACCTCCCTTGGGCTGGGCCAGCTGGTGGCCCAGCCGGTGGTCGGCCTGCGCCATTGCTGCTGCTCGCCAGCTACACTTTGGCCGGCGCAGGGGGCAGCACCACGCATGCGCAGCGCTCCCAGGCAGGGAAAGTCCTCGACTTACGACCGGTTGGGTAGTCCTCGACTTACGACCGGTTGGGTAGTCCTCGACTTATGACCGGTTGGGTAGTCCTCGACTTACGACCGGTTGGGGGGTCGCGGCATTAAAAAGGTTGAGAACCATTGTTCTAGAGCCTCAACATCCTTCTTTATAGTGTGGACACCAAAAACTGCTTGCAGGATTCCAGTTTTGGCCTTACTAAGGCTTTATAGAGTGGTATTAGTACCTCCAATCTGAATTGCATTGACCATCTACATCTACTCACCCAACACGTTCCCCGATGGGCTTCCCAAGTTCTCCATTCCTGCTTCTTCCGGGAGGGGCCTAGAGATGAGGGGGGGAGAAAAAAAAAAGATTCAGACTGCAGTGGGGGTCTTTCCTTCCATAAACGGGAACCATAAGACGATGGCTTCAAATAAATGCATGAATATATATTGAAGAGGGTTAGAACCCAGATCTCGGCATTAAAAAAGAAAATATCACTAGATTTCTAAGACAGGGAAAAAGAGCCGAACAAAAATACATATTAAAGCAAATACTTGCTAAAAGGAAGAATGCATGCTAACTCAAGGGTCTGTTCCAGGGCAGGGGTAGGCAACCTTGGTTCTTTTATGACTCGTGGACTTCAACTCCCAGAATTCCTGAGCCAGCGCAGGGGAACTATGGCCCCTTCATACTTATGGACTTCAACTCCCAGGAGAACCTACACCAGGGGTAGTCAACCTTGGCTCTTTTATGACTCGTGGACTTCAACTCCCAGAATTCCTGAGCCAGCTGGCTCAGGAATTCTGGGAGTTGAAGTCCACGAGTCATAAAAGAGCCAAGGTTGACTACCCCTGACCTACACCAAGGGTGTCAAACTGCCAGCCCGCAGGCTGGATGCGTCAGGCCGAAACCACGCCCACCCTATTGCTCGCAATGGGAAAAAAAGTTGTGATACGTCGCAGCACGTCACGTGACGTTGTGAGTTTGACACCCCCTGACCTATTCCATCTCAGATGGAGGAGGAGAGGGGGAGAGGGAGGGGAAGGAGGAGGACTGTGGGCTCCTTGGTGCGCTCTGAGCTTGGTGGTTTTCTTGCAGACGTTTCATGACCCAACTAGGGAACATCATCAGTGTTCGGATGCTAACTCGGCGAATACTGATGATGTTCCCTAGTTCAGTAATGAAACGTCTGCAAGAAAACCATCAAGTTCAGACAGCATCAAGGACCCCACTATCCTCCTCCTCCTCCACTCCACAAACCTCCCCTCCCTTGCAACACTGATGGTGTTATTCAGCTGGGTCATGAAACGTCTGCAAGAGAACCACCAAGCTTACGCAGAGAGCAGCAAGCACAACACAGCACCGCCCTGAGCTAGAAATACTCTCTTCTCTGGGAGCTTTAATCATTTGGTTAATGGGCAAAAACTTTCACAAATTCTCCCTAATTGCTTTCTGCCCAATTTGCAGCATGGACTTTAGTGCAAGAAACCCGTTGGTCAGTTGATCTGTGACATGACCTTAAGGAGGCTGGAGAACGGGAATTGGGTGTGCTTAGTCTAAAGAAAAGAAGAAACAGGGGACATCATCATCATCATCATCATCATAGTAAAGTTGGGAGGGACCTTGGAGGTCATCTAGTCCAACCCCCTGCTCAGGCAGGAAGCCCTACACCATTTCGGACAAATGGCTGTCCAGTCTCTTCTTAAAAACTTCCAGTGTTGGAGCATTTACTGCTTCTGGAGGCAGGTTGTTCCCCTGGTTAATTGTTCTCACTGTCAGGAAGTTTCTCCTTAGTTCTAGGTTGCTTCTCTCCTTGGTGAGTTTCCATCCGTTGCTCCTTGTCCTGCCTTCAGGCGCTTTGGAGAATAGCTTGACTCCCTCTTCTTTGGGGCAGCCCCTGAGATACTGGAATGCTGCTATCATGTCCCCCCTTGTCCTCCTCTTCGTTAAACTAGACATACCCGATTCCAGCAACCATTCCTTATATGTTTTAGCCTCCAGTCCCTTAATCATCTTTGTTGCTCTTCTCTGTACTCTTTCTAGAGTCTCAACATCTTTTTTACATCGTGGTGACCAAAGATTGTGACTAAGTGATGATTCATTTTTTTATTTGCGATTTCTATCCTGCTCTCCTGCCTAAAAACCAGTCATAGAATAGTTGGAAGAAACTGGCTATTTAAAGAACCTCCCTGAACACGTCTCACATCCAGGGCCTCAATCAAAAGCAACAGGGAAAAAAAAAACATGTTTCTAGTCCTCTGAGTCACCCCAGAGAAGTCAATCAGCCACTTTAAAACGATGGGGATTTCAGAATCAGAATAGATCTGCAAGGGACCTGGAGGTCTTCTAGTCCACCCTCTTCCTCAAGCAGGAGACCCCCATACAATTTCAGAGAAATGACTGTGTAGTCGCCTCTTCATAAAAAGCACCTACAACTTCTGGTGGCCAGCTGTTCCACCGGTTAATTGTCTTCCCTGTCAAGAAGTTTCTCCTTCATTCCAGTTTGCTTCTCTCCTCGATTAGTTTCCATCCATTATTTCTTCTCTTGCCTTCTATGGCTTTGGAGAATAAGTTGACCCCCTCCTCTTTTTTGTGGCAGCCCCTCGAATACTAAGAATACTACTACCATGTGTCCCCCCCCCCCCAGTGTTGCGTCCTTGGCGGGAAAGCAGACACGAGAAGCAGCTGGAGTTCTCAGTTCCTTTTATTCAGCGTTCAGCTTACAGGAAGATGGCTTCAGCCTCGCCCAAACGCCTCGCAGCCTCTTATATAGGCAACTCCCGGGTAAAAGGGTTACTTTTCCCGCGCCAGCACCCGCGCATGCGCACGGCGCTGGCGACAGCCTTTCTGGTCCCGGGCAGCTTTGCACCTGCCCGGGACTGCCTGCAAACGCCCGAGCCGTTTGCAAAGGCTCGGGACATAACACCCCTTTCCCCCGGGCTAAAACTACTACCAACATCCAACATTTATTTTATACGACATTTTGCTCCCCAATGTTCCCACTGTTTACTGGCTTTTGCTTTGCCAGCAATGTTATGTAGTCTTCTAGGTACTTGGGAGATTTCTTTGCTCTCTGTGACCTTCTTAGCTCTGGATGACTGGCATAAGTCCCCTGACTGGAGGGAGGCGTGAGCCTTTTCTCTCTATTGTGCCCTGGTGTCTTCCAAGGACTGTGCCCCAATGCCTGGCCTGCTCGCTTGCCCACCGGGCTCGTCAGGCCAGGGCTTCTGTTGCTTTGTGACCTGGTTGACCTGCCTAGCTGTAGACCCTCGGGCCCCTTGAAGGGATAGCCGCTGCTGGGCGTCTCTGTAGGACCTCCTAGGTCAGTCCAAGACCTGTCAGGAGGCTGTCCATTCCCTGAACCCCATTCTGTGTTCGGGCTCGTGTGGGTTTCTGTACTTTCCCAAAACTCAGGTGTTCCCTGATTTGTGCTAGGGTTGTTGTAGTCGGGACTTGTTTCCTCGACTAACTCTGTGTATGTTTGACCCCCTGTAGGATTTGGGGTAAGGTCAGGCCAACCTTGGGAATTGTGTGCCAGCTCTCTTGCGGGGAATGATTTGTTGGGATGCCCCCGGGTATCCTCCGTGACTGGAGTGCTGTGTGACGTATGTGGAAAGTAAGTATGCCCCCGGGGTGACTCCCTGGCTGGAGTAGGCGTGAGTGCCTGTTGTGTGGGTAAGCTCCATGACTTCCTTTTCGGAGCAATTGCGGAATCTTGGGACGAGCCGTTTGTGGCTCCCTCAGTGGAGATGGGCAGTATCTCTTGCCCTTCCCTTTGCTCCAAAGGGTCCCCCTCCCCCCCTGGAAAAGACCCAGGAGTCTCAGCTGGAAGATCCCGCCTAGGGCGGAGTTGGTCGATGTGCCGGCGCAGGACACGACCGTGGTCCAGGGCTACCTCGTAGGATAGAGGACCTGTGACCCTGGAAATAGAAGCGGGGACCCATGTATGACCAGGCCCGTAATTGCGAGTCCAAACCGTGGCACCCACAAGTAGTTGTCTAGGTGCCCTAGGATGTGAGGTAGATGAAGGCAGTCTGTCCGGATGCAACCGGTCAAGTCTAGTAGTAAGTTGGCGCCCCCAACGAAGTTCAGCTGGACTTCTCCCTGTAGAAGTGGACGGTGTGGTGCGATAAGAAAGGAGAAAGTCAGCCAACCTGTGATGCCAGTCCCCGTAGGTGAGTCTCTTCAAGGCGTCCTTTGCGATGCGCACCATGCGTTCAGCCATACCGTTGGTGGACGGGTGAAAAGGCGCAGACGTGGCATGACGAATCAGGTTTGCCTGTAAGAAAGCTTGGAATTCGGAGGAGGTGAATTGAGGGCCGTTGTCAGACACAATGACATCTGGCAGCCCGTGTGCAGCAAAAATCCCCCTCAGTACCTGAATAGTCTTTGCAGTGGTGGTGGATGAAACAGGCACAACCTCAAGCCATTTTGAATGGCTGTCAACAAGGACCAAGAAGAACTGGCCCTGAAAGGGCCCAGCGTAGTCAATGTGCACCCTAGACCATGGGGACTGTGTTTCCTCCCATCTATGCACAGGAGCTTGGGGCATCTCTGGGCGAGATCGTTGGCACAGGTGACATGCGTGTACCTTAGCCTCAATATCTTTATCTAAACCAGGCCACCACAAGTGGCTTCGTGCAAGAGCCTTCATACGGACAATGCCAGGATGACCCTCGTGGAGGGATTCTAAGACCCTAGTCCTCATTGAGGTGGGAATGACAACTCTGTTTCCCCAAAGCAGACAATCCTGAGAAAGGGACAGTTCGTTTCTTTTGGACCAGAAACTCTGAAACTCAGGACTAGGGCAGTGCTCAGGCCACCCGGACAGGACCCAGGAGCGGACACGTGAAGCAGCTGGAGTTCTCAGTTCCTTTTATTCAGCGTTCAGCTTACAGGAAGATGGCTTCAGCCTCGCCCAAACGCCTCGCAGCCTCTTATATAGGCAACTCCCGGGTAAAAGGGTTACTTTTCCCGCGCCAGCACCCGCGCATGCGCACGGCGCTGGCGACAGCCTGTCTGGTCCCGGGCAGCTTTGCACCTGCCCGGGACTGCCTGCAAACGCCCGAGCCGTTTGCAAAGGCTCGGGACATAACACCCAGTCCTTCTTTTCTCTAGACCAGCCATACCCAATTCTGGCAGCCGTTCTAGTTCTATCCTCTCCTCTTTATTCTGGAATTTAAAAGTTTTTTTAAAAAGAACAGTTCTATGGAAAATGTCAAGTCTGTTATACACCCTGTTGCTGGATTTCAACAACCGGCTCCTCCTCCATCTTACTATAAATAAGGCTTGTGTTGCAAAGGTAGCAAATAATAATAATAATAATAATAATAATAATAATAATAATAATAATAATAGATTGCGCAGACTGACTACAAGCAGCGGCATGACAAAGTAGCAACAATGGTGCATTGGAAGATCTGCAAAAAATATCATTTGCCTGTAAGCAAAAACTGGTGCGATCATAAAATAGAGAAAGTCATAGAAAATGATAAAGTTAAACTGCTCTGGGACTTCAGAATTCAAACAGACAAGCACCTGCCACATAACACCCCAGACTTAACAATTGTCGATAAGAAAGACAAAAAAGTCTGGATAGTGGACGTGGCAGTGCCTGGAGATAGCAGAATAGAAGAGAAAGAACTGGAGAAGATAACAAAATACAAAGACCTACAAATAGAAATAGAAAGACTGTGGCAAAAGCAAGCAAGGGTAGTACCAATAGTCATAGGCTCCTTGGGTGCAATCCCAAAACAACTGGAGCACCACTTGGACACCATTGGCATTGACAAATTCGCTATTAGTCAATTGCAAAAGGCGGCCTTATTAGGAACTGCTTCCATCCTGCGACGATATCTGTAATACCATCAAACATCCACATCTGCCTATCCCAGGTCCTGGGTAAGGACTCGATAGGTAGACAAAATGCCAAATCCAGTCTGAACATCTGGCTGACTGTGCGATAATCCATAATAATAATGGTAGTAGTAGTAAAGTTGGAAGGGACCTTGGAGGTCATCTAGTCCAACCCCCTGCTCAGGCAGGAAACCCTACACCATTTCGGACAAATGGCTGTCCAGTCTCTTCTTAAAAACTTCCAGTGTTGGAGCATTTACTGCTTCTGGAGGCAGGTAGTTCCACTGGTTAATCGTTCTCACGGTCAGGAAGTTTCTCCTTAGTTCCAGGTTGCTTCTCTCCTTGATTAGTTTCCACCCGTTGCTTCTTGTCCTGCCTTCAGGCGCTTTGGAGAAGAGCTTGACTCCCTCTTCTTTGGGGCAGCCCCTGAGAGATTGGAACACTGCTATCATGTCCCCCCCCGTCCTGGAATTGCTGGAATTACTAAAGGCTCCGCTAGCTTTTTTTTTTTCTACAAGAAAATCCTATTTATCGAAAGCTCTGGTGACCTCAAATGCCTCAAAGGAGAGATGGCTGGGCATTAAGCAGGCCCAGACCGTGGCCGATTTTGCAGAAAGCTGGAGGGGTCCAGCCTCCTGACCATGTTTGGCCACGCCTGAACCTCTGAGCCGGCCGAAAGGAAAATAATCTGTGGATTTACTTAGATTATAGGAAAAAGCCTCCACAGAAGGCCGAGGGTTACTATTACTTCATTCTGAGAGACCGCTATCTTTAGAACAGGGAGAAAGGCTGTTTCCCACTCGCGCCGGTGTTTACACGCCTGCACCAGAGGGGAGAGAGCATCACATAAATAGACATTAAATTCTTCTTTCCTTTAAGGCAAGGTTTATTCAAACCTGGCAAATTGAGTGGTACTTCAATTCCCAGAATTGAATTCTGGAAATTGAAGTCCACTTGTCTCAGTTACCAAGAAGAGACTTAAGATCATGTGAAGTGTTAATACTACTTTACAAGGCCTTGGTAAGGCCACACTTGGAATCCTGCATCCAGTTTTGGTCACCATGATATAAAAAAGATGTTGAGACTCTGGAAAGAGTGCAGAGAAGAGCAAAAAAGAGGATCAGGGGGCTGGAGGCTAAAACAAATAAGGGACGGTTGCTGGAATTGGGTATGTCTAGTTTAACGAAGAGAAGAATGAGGGGGGACATGATAGCAGCCTTCCAGTATCTCAGGGGCTGCCCCAAAGAAGAGGGAGTCAAGCTATTGTCCAAAGTCCCTGAAGGCAGGACAAGAAGCAACGGATGGAAACTCATCAAGGAGAGAAGCAGCCTGGAACTAAGGAGAAACTTCCTGACAGTGAGAACAATTAACCAGTGGAACAACCTGCCTCCAGAAGCGGTGAATGCTCCAACACTGGAAGTTTTTAAGAAGAGACTGGACAGCCATTTGACTGAAATGGTGTAGGGCAGTGATTCTCAACCTTTCTCATGCCGTGACCCCATAATACAGTTCCCCATGTTGTGGTGACCCCCAAGTGGGTGTGGCCCCCAATAAGAGGGAGTAGGACAGCCAGGGAAAAGGGAAAAAAATGGCGGACAGCATGGTTTGGCGACCCCCGTGAAATGGTCATTTGACCCCAAATGGGGTCCCGACCCACAGGTTGAGAACCACTGGTGTAGGGCTTCCTGCCTGAGCAGGGAGTTGGACTAGATGACCTCCAAGGTCCCTTCCAACTCTGTTTATTCTATTCTATTCTATTCTATTCTATTCTATTCTATTCTATTCTATTCTATTCTATTCACCATTCCATATTCTATTCTATTCTATTCTATTCTTTCTATTCTATTCTATTCTTTCTATTCTGTTCTTTCTATTTTATTCTATTCTTTCTATTCTATTCTATTCTATTCTATTCTATTCTATTCTATTCTATTCTATTCTATTCTATTCCATTCCATTCCATTCTATTCTATTCTATTCACCATTCCATATTCTATTCTATTCTATTCTATTCTATTCTATTCTATTCTATTCTATTCTATTCTATTCTTTCTATTCTGTTCTTTCTATTTTATTCTATTCTTTCTATTCTATTCTATTCTATTCTATTCTATTCTATTCTATTCTATTCTATTCACCATTCCATATTCTATTCTATTCTATTCTATTCTATTCTATTCTATTCTATTCTATTCTATTCTATTCTTTCTATTCTGTTCTTTCTATTTTATTCTATTCTATTCTTTCTATTCTATTCTATTCTATTCTATTCTATTCTATTCTATTCTATTCTATTCTATTCCATTCCATTCCATTCTATTCTATTCTATTCTATTCACCATTCCATATTCTATTCTATTCTATTCTATTCTATTCTTTCTATTCTATTCTTTCTATTTTATTCTATTCTATTCTATTCCATTCCATTCCATCCCATTGAGATTGGACAACCATGTCTGAAATGGTATATGATCTCCTGCTTGAGGAAGGGGTTGGACTAGAAGACCTCCAACTCTGTTATTCTGTTCAGTTGTCCAGGGCCATCCTCAGATAAAAGGGATTCCCCTCACCCCCAAAACGTTAGACGTGGCCTCCGCATTCTTCCATGCAACAATGACATGAGAGCACCCCATTTATGCAAATATTCAAAAGTAAGAAATCAGTGCGGCTCTTCCTTTGTCAATCCTTTTTACAGAAAAGACCTTGTTGAAGTAATTCTCTCCCCCCCCCCATGTCTGATTTTCTTCCCTGCTCTGTTTCACTAGCTCTCTGCCCCTTCCCTCTCTTTCCACTCCAATACAGCTGATCCTCTCCCCAGCCAGGGCTGTTCCAATCATATGATGCTCTCTCTCCTTCCATAGACCAAGCTCGGCATGAGTCACCTCTGGCCGGTCTGCCTCACTGAGCATGCTCCCTGCATCCCAACCTGGAGCATCACAACAACGTCTGGAGCTGAAAAGCAACGCAAGAGATTTCGACCTCCTTTCCCTGCTGGCTGATTCTCACGTCCCCCTCTTCCTCGGACCAATAGCCTCAGCATCCCTTCTGTGTACCAGGAAGCCAAAGCCAAGCCAGACCCAGCAGCTGTTTATTCCAGGTGTTGCTTTTAAAGAGCCAGCAACCCCACTTCCATCAAGAACTGTTCTGTGAATCCCTCTGTTTTATTTCTAATTTATTTTTTTTCCCCGGGCCATCTCTGGGAAGAGTTGGATTCCTAATCGTTGCTTTGATTAGGAATACAACCTAGAGTAGAGTAGAGTAGAGTAGAGTAGAGTAGAGTAGAGTAGTGTAGAGTGGAGTGGAGTGGAGTGGAGTGGAGTGGAAGAGAAGAGAAGAGAAGAGAAGAGAAGAGAAGAGAAGAGAAGAGAAGAGAAGAGAAGAGAATAAACAGAGTTGGAAGGGACTTTGGAGGTCTTCTAGTCCAACCTCCTGCTCAGGCAGGAAACCTTATACCATTTCAGACAAATGGCTGTCCAGTCTCTTCTTAAAAACTTCCAGTGTTGGAGCATTTACTGCTTCTGGAGGCAGGTGGTTCCACTGATTAATTGTTCTCACTGTCAGGAAGTTTCTCCTTAGTTCTAGGTTGCTTCTCTCCTTGGTTAGTTTCCATCTGTTGCTTCTTGTCCTGCCTTCAGACGCTTTGGAGAATAGCTTGACTCCCTCTTCTTTGGGGCAGCCCCTGAGATACTGGAAGGCTACTATCCTGTCCCCCCTCGTCCTTCTCTTCGTTAGACTAGACATCCCCAATTCCAGCAACCGTTCCTTATATGCTTTAGCCTCCAGTCCCCTGATCATCTTTGTTGCTCTTCTCTGCGCTCTTTCCAGAGTCTCTGCATCTTTTTTATGTTGTGACAAGTAAAATTGGATGCAATATTCTGAAGTCGTTGTTCCACTGATTCATTGTTCTCACCGTTAGGAAATTCCTCCTTAGTTCCAGGTTGCTTCTCTCCTTAAATAAATTTCCATCCGTTGCTTCTTGTCTTGCCTTCAGGCGCTTTGGAGAGTAGCTTGACTCCCTCTTCTTCGGGGCAGCCCCTCAAATATTGGCAGATGTTATCACATCCTTCTCTTCATTAGAATACAGTAGATCTATCTAGTTCCCTCAATCAAAAACAGATTTGTTGCAAGGTGGGGTCTCTCTAACGTAGATCTTAGCAAGTCATTATACCATCCTTGCTTGCATGCACTAATAAATCAGAATAGAGTTGGAAGGGACCTTGAAGGTCTTCTAGTCCAGCCCCCTGCTCAAGCAGGAAGCCCTATAGTATTTCAGACAAGTGGCTGTCCAGTCTCTTTTTAAAAGCCTCCAGTGATGGAGCACCCATCCGGCCCTCTCAATTCCTGGCAAATAGATGGGGAAGAAATGGAGGTAGTGACAGATTTTATCTTCCTGGGCTCCAAGATCACCGCAGATGGGGACTGCAGCCGAGAAATTAAAAGACGCTTGCTCCTGGGGAGGAAAGCTATGGCAAATCTAGACAGCATACTAAAAAGCAGAGACATCACCCTGCCAACAAAAGTGCATATAGTCCAGGCCATGGTTTTCCCAGTTGCAATGTATGGCTGTGAAAGTTGGACCATAAGAAAGGCTGATCACAAAAAGAATGGAGGCCTTTGAACTCTGGTGCTGGAGAAGACTCCTGCGAGTCCCCCGGACTGCAAGGCGATCCAACCGGTCAGTCCTGGAGGAGATCAACCCCGACTGCTCTTTAGAAGGCCAGATCCTGAAGTTGAAACTCAAATACTTTGGCCACCTAATGAGAAGGAAGGACTCCCTGGAGAAGGGCCTGATGCTGGGAAAGATGGAGGGCAATAGAAGAAGGGGACGACAGAGAATGAGATGGCTGGATGGAGTCACTGAAGCAGTAGGTGTGAACTTAAATGGACTCCAGAAGATGGTAGAGGACAGGAAGACCTGGAGGAACGTGGTCCATGGGGTCGCGATGGGTCGGACACGACTTCGCAACTAACAACAACAACAACAACAACAAATGGAGCACCCACAACTTCTGGTGGCAAGCTGTTCCATTGGTTAATTGTCCTCACTGTCAGGAAGTTTCTCCTTAATTCCAGGTTGCTTCTTTCCTTGATTAGTTTCCATCTTTCCTTCTGGTGATTTGGAAAATAAGTTGAACCCCTCTTCTTCGTGGCAGCCTCTCAAATACTGGAAATACTGCTATCATGTCCTTTTTTTCTCTAGACCAGTGTTTCCCAAACTTGAGAATTTTAAGGCATGTGGACTTCAACTCCCAGAATTCCACAGCCAGCGTTGCTGGCTGTGGAATTCTGGGAGTTGAAGTCCTCATGCCTCAAAATTCTCAAGTTTGGGAAACACTGCTCTAGACTAGCCATACCAAAATCCAGCAACCGTTCTTCGTATGTTTAAGTCTCCAGGCCTTTAATCACCTTAATTGCTCTTCTTTGCCCTTTTTCTAAAGTCTCAACGTCTTTTTTTTATAATGTGGTGATCAAAACTGGATGCAGGTATTCCAGGTGTGGCCTTAGTAAGGTTTTATAAAGTGATAGTAGTACTTCACGTGATTTTGATTCTATGCCTCTGTTTATACAACCCAGGATTGTATTAGCTTTTTTGGCTGCTGCTGCACATGGCTGGCTCATGTTTAAGTGATCGTCCACTAGGACTCCAAGGTCCCTCTCACAGTTGCTGTTTTTGAGCCAGGTCTCACCTAATCTGTACTTAAACCTTTGATTTTTCCTGCCTGCATAAAACTTTGCTTTTCTCCACATTAAAGTTCATTTTGTTGGATAGGGCCCCTTGTTCAAGTCTGTCAAGATCTTTTGGGATCCTGAGCTTATCTTCTGGGGTGTGGGCTACTCCTGCCAGTTTGGTGTCATCTGCAGATTTGATGATTTCCCCTTCAATTCCCTCATCTAAGTCATTGATGACGATATTGGAGTCCTGGGCCTAAGACAGAGCCTTGTAGTATCCCACTGCTTACTTCTCTCCCTGTGGATGTAGTGCCATTGAGGACTACTCACTGAGTAAGGTTTGTCAGCCAGTTACAAATCCATTGATGGTGATGCTATCTATCCCACCTTTTTCTAGCTTACCAAGAAGTAGGTAATAATAATAATAATAATAATAATAATAATAATAATAATAATAATAATAATGATAATAATAATTAGTAGTAGTAGTAGTAGTAGTAAAGTTGGAAGGGACCTTGGAGGTCATCTAGTCCAACCCCCTGCTCAGGCAGGAAACCCTACACCATTTCGGACAAATGGCTGTCCATTCTCTTCTTAAAAACTTCCAGTGTTGGAGCATTTACTGCTTCTGGAGGCAGGCTGTTCCACTGATTAATTGTTCTCACTGTCAGGAAGTTTCTCCTTAGTTCTAGGTTGCTTCTCTCCTTGATGAGTTTCCATCCGTTGCTTCTTGTCCTGCCTTCAGGCGCCTTGGAGGATAGCTTGACTCCCTCTTCTTTGGGGCAGCCCCTGAGATATTGGAACACTGCTATCATGTCACCCGTGGTCTTCATTAGACTAGACTAGACATAACCAATTAATAATAATAATCATAATAGTAAAGTTGGAAGGGACCTTGGAGGTCATCCAGTCCAACCCCCTGCTCAGGCAGGAAACACTATATCATTTCGGACAAATGGCTGTCCAGTCTCTTCTTAAAAACTTCCAGTGTTGGAGCATTGATGGTCTATTTTGTCAAATGCCTTGCTGAACTAGATGGAAACCTAAGGCTATTGGTTATTCCTCCCAGCTTAATGTCATCTGCAGATTTGATGAGTTCCCTCATCTAAGTCATTGATGAGCGGATCCAGGCATCAGACTAACCCTCTCAGCAGCTGTGACGTCCAGAGACAGTGTTCAAATCCAGAAAAAAAAACCCACACAGATTGCTTCAATTGTCTGTCGGCTCCGGCAGCTGCACTAGACAAAGAATCCCCTGTCCAAAGAACACAGATTCACTGTGGATCTTCTCTAAGCGTCCTGCCAGAGCTGAAAAAGTCCTTTTTGATACAGTCAATGTTGCCCAACGGCCAACTAGACTGACAATGGGGGGGTCTGTTTCATTGTATGCCATTCCTTAAGATAGATAGATAGATAGATAGATAGATAGATAGATAGATAGATAGATAGATAGATAGATAGATAGATAGATAGATAGACAGACAGACAGACAGACAGACAGACAGACAGACAATATGTGTCTTATGTATGTATACCAGTAGATACATATACATAGATGGATGGATGGATGGATGGATGGATGGATGGATGGATGGAGAGAGAGGGAGAGATAGAGATAGAGATAGCGAGATACAGATGGATGGATAGATAGATGGATGGATGGATGGATGGATGGAGAGAGAGAGAGAGAGAGAGAGATCATATGTATGTGTACCGGTAGATACATATACATAGATAGAGAGATAGAGAGATGGATGGATGGATGGATGGATGGATAGATAGATAGATAGATAGATAGATAGATAGATAGATAGATAATATGTGTGTTTTGTATGGATACCAGTAGATACATATACATAGAGATAGATAGATAGATAGATAGATAGATAGATAGATAGATGGATGGATGGATGGATGGATGGATGGATGGATGGATGGATGGAGAGAGAAAGAGAGAGAGATCATATGTGTGTTATGTATGTGTACCGGTAGATACATATACATAGAGATAGAGAGATAGAGCTAGCGAGATAGAGAGATGGATAGATAGATGGATAGATAGATAGATAGATAGATAGATAGATAGATAGATAGATAGATAGATATTCCTATCGAAGTGCCCAAATTTTGAATTTCCTGGAATTCCAACCAACGATTGGAAAAATCCTCACAACAGCTAAAAGACAATTGTGTAAACACTCTTGGTAGTAAACAAGGAAGCATAAGCAACGCAGGCAGTCCTCGCTAAGCACAGCAGTCATTAAGTGAGTTTTGCCTTCATTTGCAACCTGAGTTTTGCCACCGTGGCTGAGGGAAGCACTCCAACCATTAAGCGACACACACAGTTGTTCAGCGAATCCACTTTCCGCTGTTAAGCAACTTTGTTGAAAGCCGGCTGGGAAGGTTACAAACAAAGGACCACATGACCCCAGGACACGGCAACCGTCGTAAACGTGAGACAGTTGCCAAGCGCCCAAATTTTGATCAAGTGACTATACTGCAACGGTTGTTAAGTGTGAAAACCAGTCATGTGTTCCCTTTTTGAACTGCCATTGTTAACTTCAAATGGTCACTAAATGAATGGTTATAAGTTGAGGACTATCCGTAACAGGGCGTAACACTTCACAAGGGCAGAATAATTCAGCTGGAGTCCCAAATACTTCAGAAAGCAAATTTCCTACCTTGCAAGCAATTCGTTTCCAGCCTCGTTATTAATCAGAGGTGGCCTTTTCACCAAAAAAAAAAGCCAGCAGCCAAATAGATCATGAAAGAGGAGCCATTCAGTCCCCAAACGGGAAAAAAAAAACAGGAGAAAAAGAAAAAGCTTCTCCCGCATTGGGAAGCCAGTTGGGAAACATCTGGCTTCCTGCAATAGCCGTCAGCAATTTTGTCGGCCAGGATGTGTGCAGATCAACCTCTGGATATTTGGGCTGAAATTCGTGGATGGATTATGGCAGCCATTTTGGAGACTGTGGCCGGAAGCCTCTGGCCCAGGGGTAGGCAACCTTGGCTCTTTTATGACTCGTGGACTTCAACTCCCAGAATTCCTGAGCCAGCCATGCTGAGGGGAAAGGGAGAGGTTTCCAAGCTGAGCCAGGCTGGCTGGGGAATTCTGGGAGTTGAAGTCTACAAGCCATGAAGGGGCCATAGTTCCCCTATGCTGGTTGAGGAATTCTGGGAGTTGAAGTCCACAAGTCATGAAGGGGCCAAAGTTTCCCCCATGCTGGCTCGGGAATTCTGGGAGTTGAAGTCCACAAGTCATAAAAGAGCCAAGGTTGCCTGCCCCTGCTCTGGCCAAAGTGATAAGCAAAATTCATTTGTTCATTCATTCGTTCGTTCGTTCCTCTGTATCCCCCCTTTATTATTTGTGCAAATGACTCAACGTAGTGAACATACACAACACTCCTTCCTCCTCCTATTTTCCCCACAACAACCTTGTGAGGTAGGTTGGGCTGAGAGGGAAGGACTTTCCCAGTCGGCTTTCATGCCTAAGGCGGGACTAGAATTCTCAGTCTCCTCAGTGATTGGCCCAAAGTCACCCAACTGAGTTTCCCATCTAAGGTAGGATTAGAACTCACCGTCTGCTGCTTTCTAGTTTGGTGCCTTAGCCACTGGATCAAACTGCCTGCTTGCATGCCTGCCTGCCTTTATCTATCTATCTATCTATCTATCTATCTATCTATCTATCTGTCTGTCTGTCTGTCTGTCTGTCTGTCTATCTATCTATCTATCTATCTATCTATCTATCTATCATCTGCCTACCTATCTATCTATCTATCTATCTATCTATCTATCTATCTATCTATCATTGTTGTTAGTTGCGAAGTCGTGTCCGACCCATCACGACCCCATGGACAATGTTCCTCCAGGCCTTCCTGTCCTCTACCAACTTCTGGAGTCCATCTAAGCTCACACCTCCTGCTTTGGTGACTCCATCCAGCCATCTCATTCTCTGTCGTCCCATTCTTCTATTGCCCTCCACCTTTCCCAGCATGAGGCTCTTCTCCAGGGAGTCCTTCCTTCTCATTAGGTGGCCAAAGGACTTGAGTTTCAGCTTCAGGATCTGGTCTTCTAAAGAGCAGTCGGGGTTGATCTCTTCTAGGACTGACCGGTTTGATCGCCTTGCAGTCCAGGGGACTCGCAGGAGTCTTCTCCAGCACCAGAGTTCAAAGGCCTCCATTCTTTTTGCGCTTAGCCTTTCTTATGGTCCAGCTTTCACAGCCACACATTGCAACTGGGAAAACCATGGCCTGGACTATACGCACTTTTGTTGGCAGGGTGATGTCTCTGCTATCTATCTATCTATCTATCTATCTATCTATCTATCTATCTATCTATCTATCTATCATCGTCTATCTGTCTGTCCATGTCTGTCTCTCTCCATCCATCATCCATCCCTCTATCTATCTATCTATCTATCTATCTATCTATCTATCTATCTATCTATCATCGTTTATCTGTCTGTCCATGTCTGTCTCTCTCCATCCATCATTCATCCCTCTATCTATCTATCTATCTATCTATCTATCTATCTATCTATCTATCTAATCTATCATCTATCCATCCATCCATGTCTGTCCATCTGCCTCTCTCCATCCATCATCCATCTACCTACCTACCTACCTATGAAACTCCAGTGTCCAGGGCAGCGTCCCTGCCAAGAACTTTCCCTCCTGCCTGTCCAGACATGTTCTCCAGTGACCAACAAACCGGGTAGCGATCCAGTACCTCAAAAAAACATTATTTTTCCCAATACCATCGCGTTATTTCAAAGCCAAGCAAACCTTGGGGGTGCCAAGGACTGAACTGCCCACACACCGAGTGGGTGCTCTGCCTTTCAAGAGCGCTCCTTTCTTCCTAAACAAATCCAGGTTTCTAGTCCTCGTGGTTCTGAGGGATGGAGGGGTGAGAGCACCGAAATTGAGTCCATCTCAAGCAGAAGACGAAAGGGGGGGGGGGAAGAGAAAGTATCCTTGGCCAGAGAGACTTGCAAGGGCGAAGGAGATGCCTTTTTTTGCTCCCGAGGGACGGTGGGCCCAGCGGGAACGCTCACCTGTCTGGAATGCCCCCTCCCCCCACCCCCCACCCTCTGGGGAGAGGGAGGCAGCAACACTCCCCCCCCGCGAGTACCAACCTGGGGAAGTCTTCATCCTGCCACTCCTCCTTGACCTCCACGTTTTCCATCCGCAGCGTGGCTTCCGTGGTGCCCATGTTGCCTTCGCTGCAAAGTCACCTCACCGGCGAAAGGAGGTCCCAGAGCTTGAGAGAACAACACAGGCCTGAATCCCGTTACCCCAAAACGCTCGGCTTTCTTCCCTTAAGGAGAGACTGGACAGCCACTCGTCTGAAATGGCATAGCTGCTTGAGCAGCGGGCTGGACTAGAAGACCTCTAAGGTCCCCTTCCAGCTCTATTCTGATTCTGACTTGTTTCGAAGACGAGAAACTTTCTCTGGCTTCTCAGTTTCCCCCCCCCCCAACACACACACACACACACACACTGCAGAATGGATTCTTTCTTTCGGGATCCAAGGATCCAGAGGAGGTTGAACCCCAGCCCGGCCATGCAGACACTTCCTGGATCCCCCAAATTGCTAACATCACCTAAGTCTGCCCAGTAAGGTTTAGGGCTGTAGCAGAGGGGTCCTTGCACAGGGACTTCAATGCAATGCGCTTTGGGGGGGCATTCTTTGGGGTGGAACTTGTCCCCAAGGAAGTGGGGCTGTGGGTTCTGCTCCAGCCTCCTGACCCCCCCCCCCACCGTAAGGCAGTTGCTGGGGCCAAGAATCCCATGCAGAGAGTGTGTCTCCAGCAGAGGCATTGGGCATAGAGTTTCTTCCCACAAGACTCTCTAGGAAGAATAGGATAGGATAGGATAGGATAGGATAGGATAGGATAGGATAGGATAGGATAGGATAGGATAGGATAGGATAGGATAGAATAGAAAATAGAAGGGAATATAAAATGGAATATAGAATAGAATAGAATAGAATAGAATAGAATAGAATAGAATAGAATAGAATAGAATAGAATAGAATAGAAAATAGAATGGAATATAGAATGGAATATAGAATGGAATGGAATAGAATAGAAGAGAATAGAATAGAATATAGAATGGAATATAGAATGGAATATAGAATGGAATATAGAATGGAATGGAATAGAAGAGAAGAGAAGAGAAGAGAAAATAGAATGGAATATAGAATGGAATATAGAATAGAATAGAATAGAATAGAATAGAATAGAATAGAATAGAATAGAATATAGAATGGAATGGAATGGAATAGAAGAGAAGAGAAGAGAAGAGAAGAGAAGAGAAGAGAAGAGAAGAGAAGAGAAGAGAAGAGAAGAGAAGAGAAGAGAAAATAGAATGGAATATAGAATGGAATATAGAATAGAATAGAATGTAGAATGTAGAATGTAGAATATAGAGTAGAGCAGAACAGAACAGAGCAGAAGAGAGCAGAGCTGGAAGGGATCTTGGAGGTCTTCTACTTCAACCCGCTGCTCATTATTGGGGTTTTTTTATTTCAGGTATCTTTCCCCCTTTTCTTCTACACTCACATGGACATCTTTAAATAAACACCCAGCTTCAGGGGTGGGGAGAGTTTACAGAGAGGGAGAGGGCCTTCAGCTTTCAGGGGGTGGTCACGGGGAGGGGGGGAGGGGGGCCGACTGGAGCTGAGTCAGAGCAGCGCAACTCCTTGAATGGAAAATGCCCGGCAGGAATGAGCTCCAGGTTCAAAGCTAAGTCAGCCGGCACTGCAGTTGCACTCCTTTGGCGTTCGGGAAGGAAGGAAGGAAGGAAGGAAGGAAGGAAGGAAGGAAGGGAGGGAGGGAGGGAGGGAGGGAGGGAGGGAGGGAGGGAAGGAGAGAAGGAAAGAAGGAAGGAAGGAAGGAGGAAGGAAGGAAGGAAGGAAGGAAGGAAGGAGGGAGAGAAGGAAGGAGGGAGGGAGGGAGGGAGGGAAGGAAGGAAGGAAGGAAGGAAGGAGAGGAAGGAGGGAGAGAAGGAAGGAAGGAGGGAGGGA